>NC_046156.1:106708615-106926115 GCF_011064425.1 Rattus rattus
ATTCTAGATTTATGAATTCTTTAAGCCTTTGAACTTCATAAAAATAGTAAAGACAGATAAAGTTTGGGAGTGATTATTTATGATGTTATAGCGTGCAGCTCATGATAAGTTAGTAATTTGACTAGCCCATTTCATAAAGTTTGTAAAATATGGCCCTACTATTTTAAGACTATTCCAATATAAATACTTCTATTCAAATATTTCATAAAATATCATTTTTTATTGAATTATCACTAAGTGTTCAAAATTACCTGCACCAAAATGCATGGTTGACACATTCATATATTATACACCGTATTTTTAAGGTTTGTTTAACAATCGATTTGAGAGTAAGTATGTTTGCAAAAGTTATTTATTATTTTTAGTTCAATTGTATAGTAAGAAAATTATGGAACAACATAAGCATCACATGTGCAAATGTTTTTGTTTGTTTGTTTTTTTGTAGCATTATAAAAAACTTAAGCTGATGTAGTTGATTCTACAAGACTAAGACTATAGATTCAATATATGGAAAGATCTTAAGAATCACTGAAGTTGTGATTCCAGCAAAGTTGCTTAATAGGATTTGAGGGAACAGATAGATTTGAAAAAGAATAGCCCTCTTATTTTCTCCAAGTCTGGCATGTAATGACAAAGAGAATCAGAAACTACACGGAGAAGAGGGAAGATAGAAGTCCAATGTCTTTACTGTTACTGCACTTTTAGAAGAAACATGTCTACTCTGAAATTCTATATAATTCTTGTGTTTGGTTGTAGCCATTTAAGAAGACTTTTCTAAACCAAATAACTAGAATCAGAAAACAGGGAGAGATGGACAGAAATGTGAGCACAAAATTAAATCTCTAAAGGAAACCTAGGACAAAAAAGAGAGGAGTCATATTTACCTAATAAGCAAAACAGACTTTTTTTTAACACTTTCTTTTTAATTTTTCTTTATTTTTATTAGATATTTTTGTTTTCTAAATTTCAAATATTATACCCTTTATCAGTTTCCCCTCGCGTAAACCCCTTTTTCCTCCTCCTGCTTTTATGAAGTTGCTCCCCTACCCACTCACTCCTTCCCACCTCCCCACCCTGGCATTTCTCTACAAGGAGGCATCTAGCCTTCACAGGACTGAGGGCCTCTCCTCCCATTGATGCCCCACAAGACCATCCTCTGCTACATATTCAGCTGGAGCCATGAGGCACACCACATGTGCTCTTTAGTTGGAGTTTAGTACTTGGGAGCTCTGGGGTGTCTGGTTCGTTGATATTGTTCTTCCTATGGGGTTGCAAAACCCTTCAGCTCCTTTAGTCCTTTCTCTAATTCCTTCATTGGGGTCCACATTCTCAGTCCAATGGTTGACTGTGAGATCAGCCTATAAATTTGTCAGGTTATGGTAGAGGAGACACTCAGGAGACAGTTTATTAGGCTCCTGTCACCATGCATTCTTGGCATCTGCAATAGTGTCTGGGCTTGGTGACTATATATGGAATCAATGCCCAGGTGGGAAAGCCTCTATATAGCCTTTCCTTCAGTCTCTGCTCAACATTTTGTTTCTGTATTTCCTCTTTTGAGTATTTTTCCCCTTCTAGGAAAGAATGAAGCACTCAAACTTTGGTCATCTTTCTGTTTGAGCTTCATGTGGTTTGTGAATTGTACCTTGGGTTTTCCGAGCTTTTGGGCTAATATTCACTTATCAGTGAATTTATACCATGTGTGTTCTTTTGTGATTGGGTTACCTCATGCAAGACGCTATTTTCTAGTTTCATCCATTTACTAAGAATTTTACAAAGTCTCTGTTTTTAATAGCTGAATAGTACTCCATTGTGTAAATGTACCACATTTTCTGAATTCATTCCTCTGTTGAAGGACATTTGGGTTCTTTTGAGTTTCTAGCTATAATAAATAAGGCTGCTATCAACCTACTGGAGTATGTGTCCTTGTTTTATGTTGGAGCATCTTTTGGGTGTATGCCCAGGAGTGGTCCTCAGGTAGAACTATGTCCAAATTTCTGAGGAAACTCCAGAATGATTTCCAGAGTGGTTGTACCAGCTTGCAATCCCACCAACAATGGAGTAGTATTTCTCTATCTCCACATCATAGCCAGCATATGTTTTTACCTGAATTTTGATCTTAGCCATTTTGAATGGTGTGAGGTATAATCTCAGGGTTATCCTGATGACTAAGGATGTTGAACACTTCCTTAGGTACTTCTTAGCCATTCAATATTCCTCAGTTGAGAATTCTTTGTTTAGCTTTGTACCCCATCTTGAATAGGGTTATTTGTTTTTTTGGAAACTAACTTTTTGAGATCTTTTTATATATTGTATATTAGCCTTCTATCGGACTTAGAATTGGAAAAGATCTTTTCCTTATCTTTTGGTTGCAGTTTTGTTGTATTGAGAATATCCTTTGCCCTACAGAAGGTTCACAATTTTATGAGGTCCCACCTGTCTATTGTCGACCTTAGAGCATAAGCCATTGGTGTTTTATTCAGGAAATTTTCCCCATTTCCCATGAGTTCAAGGTTCTTGCCCTTTCTCTTCTATTAGTTTGAGTGTATCTAGATTTATGTGAAGGTCCTTGATCCACGTGTACTTGAGCTTTGTTCAAGGAGATAAGAATGGATCAATTTGCATTCTTCTACATGCTGACTATCAGCTGAATAAGCACCATTTGTTGAAAATCCTATCATTTTTCCCCCTGGATAATTTTAGCTCCTTTGTCAAAGATCAAGTGGCCTTAGGCATGTGGGTTCATTTCTGGGTCTTCAATTCTATTCACTTGATTTACCTGCCTGTCTTTATATCAATACCATACAGTTTTTGTCATGATTGCTCTGTAATACAGCTTGAAGTCAGGGATGGTGATACCCCTCTAGTTTTATTGCTGAGAATAATTTTCACTGTTTTTTGTTATTCCACATGAATTTGCAAATGGTAATATCTAATCTATGAAGAATTGAGTTGGAATTTTGATAGGGATTACATTGAATCTGTAGATTGCTTTTGGCAAGATGGCCATTTTTACTATATTAATCCTACCAGTCTATGATCAGAGGAGATCTTTCCATCTTCTGAAGTCCTTCTTGTCATACAGATCTTTCACTTGCTTGGTTAGAGTCACACCAAGCTATTTTATATTATTTGTGACTATTGTGAAGCATGTTGTTTCCCTAATTTCTTTATCAACCAGTTTATCCTTTGAGAAGAGGCTACTAATTTGTTTGAGTTAATTTTATATCCAGCCATTTCGCTGAATTTGTTTATCAGGTTTAAGAGTTCTCTGTTAGAATTTTTGTGGCCACTTAAGTATACTATCATTTCATTTATAAATAGTGATACTTTGACTTTTTCATTCTCAGTTCCTATGCCATTGACCTCCTTTTGTTTTCTAATTGATCTTGCTAGGACTTCACCTATATAGAATAGGTGGAGAGAGTGAGTGGTCAGCCTTGGGTTGGCCCTGATTTTAGTGGGATTGTTTCAATTTTCCTCAATTTAGCTTGACATTGGCTATTGGTTTGCTGTATTTTTTTATTGTGTGTCTATGGGCCTTGAATTCCTGATCTTTCCAAGATTATCATCATGAATGGGTATTAAATTTTGTCAAATGTTTCTCAGCATCTAATAAGATGATCATGTATTTTTTTTCTTTGAGTTTGTTTATATAGTGTATCACATATAAACATTGGATAGATTTCCATATATTGAACTATCCTTGCATCCCTGGGTCTATTTTATCAGTGTGCATGATTGTTTTGATGTGTTCTTGGTTTCAGTTTTGTGAGAAATTTGTGTATTTTTTGCATAGATATTCATAAGGGAAATTGGTCTGAAATTCTCTTTCTTTCTTGGGTCTTTGTGTGGACTAGGTATAAATGTAATTGTGGCTTCATAGAACAAATTGGATAGTATTCCATATTCTTTTTTTTCTGTTGAATATTTTATACAGTATTGGTATTAGGTCTTCTTTGAAGGTTTGATAGAACACACATCACATCCTGGGCTTTTTTTTTTGGGTTGGGAGTATTTTAATGTTTGCTTCTAATTTTTAGGGATTATGGAACCATTTAGATGTTTATCTGATTGTGATTTAACTTTGGTACTTGGTATCTTTCTAGAAAATGGTCTTTTTGTCCATATTTTCTAGTTATTTTGTAAGATTGATGATTTTGTTTTAATTCCTAAGTTTTGTTTTTTATGTCTCCCTTTTCACTTCTGATTTTTTAACTTGGATACTCTACTTGTGCCCTCTTTTAATCTGGCTAAAGGTATATATTTAATTTTTTCTTCAAAGAACCAGCACTTGGTTTTGTTGATTCTTTCTATAGTTCTTTTGGGAATCTATGTCTATCTCTATCTATTTCATCTATATCTATATCTATAGTTCTATTTGGTAATCTTTTTTCTAATTTATGCATATTATCTTTAGCTTTGGTCTTCTCACTGTGTCTCGTTTTTCCTTGATCGTTTGAGTTAGGAGATTTTTGTATTTTGCCTTTTTTGACTGTTATGTCAATGTTTTCTGGTATCATCTGCATCTGAGATTCTCTTTTCCCTTTTCTTTTGTTCTGTTAGTGATGCTTGCATTTATGACTCCTTGTCTCTCCTAGGTTTCTATCTTTAAGGTTGTCTTTCTTTGTTTTTTTTCTTTTCTATTTCCATTTTTAGATTTTGGATGGTTTTCTTCAATTCCTTCATCTGTTTGTTTATATTTTCCTGTAATTCTTTAATGTTTTGTGTGTGTGTGTGTGTGTGTGTGTGTGTGTGTGTGTGTGTGTGTGTGTGTGTGTTTCCTCTTTAAGGGCTTCTGTTACCCTATCTTCTCCTGTATTACTTTAAGGTAGTTAATTATTTCCTTCCTAAAGTTCTTTATCACCAACCCGAGATGTGATTTTTTTTTTTTTTATTAACTTGAGTGTTTCTTATTTACATTTCGAGTGTTATTCCCTTTCCAGGTTTCCGGGCAAACATCCTCCTAATCCCTCCCCCTCCCCTTCTTTATGTGATTTTTAAATGTAATTTTTGCTTTTCAGGTGTTTTAGGGTATCTAGAAGTTGCTGTGATTGGATAACTAGGTTCTGATTAAGCCAAGTAACCTTGGTTTCAGCTCCTTAGGTTCTTGTGCTTGCCTCTCACCTTCTGGTTATCGCTACTGCTACTTGCCCTTCTTTTTCTGACTGGAGCTTCCACTCCTATGATCCTGGTGGTGTCAGACCTTCTCAGAGTCCATCTGACTCGGATACTGTGATTCTGTGATTCTGTGATCCAGAGCTCCTGGGAGTCAAGCTGCCTCTGCGATTCTGAAATCCTGGTGTGACCAAGCTGCTGAGATCGTGTTGTGTCGGAGCTCCTGGGAGTCAAGCTTTCAGTGGGTGTTGATGGAGACCTTGGGAAGCCAGAGCCATGGGTTTGCTTTGTGGACAGGTACAAGCTGGAAGGAACCTGTGCCTCTGACTGGGTGTGGGTTTGTGTTTCTCTGGTTCCTGTGGGGGTCTCTTTATGCTGATTGTTAGGAAAGAAGTTGCAACCTTCACTGTGATCTTAATTGAGTCAGAGTTCCGGTGCTCCAGGGTGTGTTCGATCTCCTGGCAGTCAAGCTTCCTCTGTGATTCTGTGAACCTGAGGTCCTCAGAGTTTCACAGCACCTGGGAGTCGTCTACCTTTAGGTGTTGTAACAGTGGATGCACAGTCAGCACCTCCGGTCTGCTCTGGGTCCAGGCTCAGACCACAAGGAACCTGTACCACTGGTTCGTGGGAGTTCTGGTGTCTCTGGATCCTGGGACGCCCAGTTACTCAAGGTTTGGGGGCAGATTTTGTGACCTCTCCTGTGATCCTGAGTTTCAGACCACCTGGGATCTGGTTTCCTCTGGGTGTTGTAGGAGTGGGCGCAGAGCCAGAGTCCCAGGTCTGTTCTAGGTGCAGGTTCAAATTGCAAGGAACCCAGATTTTTTTTTATAGCAGTATTAAAACCTTTATAAGATTAAATGTTTTCACTATGAAATAATTAACTAGTACATATATTCTGAACCCTAGTTGATTATGCTTAAAAAGAAAAGCATAACTAAAACAGTAATCATGTATATTTCATGATTTTTTTATGTTGGGGTTATCAAACACATTTACATATCACATAAGACCATGCATTGGCTAAGAAGACGGTACATGATTTTAGGAGAGACAGCATTTATTCTTGGCTATATTTGCCTAGATTAGACATTCATGGATTAAATTAAGTCTCACTACCCTTATAGAATAATTTTTATACTTAGGTCTTTCAGTAATATGCTGAAGTTGACGAAAACTGGGAAGATTTTACAGAACCTTTGAGAGGATTCTGTCATAAAGTAAATTCATGGTACTAATTAAGTGATAATATAGTTTTAAATTTTTATCTAATAAATTTAACTTCTTTAATCATCATATATTAAAGTTGAGTAAGTAATAAGTTTCTTTAAGATAGTATTTACATCCTTGAAATTGAATAGCAATCTACTATTATTGCCTTCAAATAAATATGTATATCAATGCATATATTGGTGATACATACATCAGACATCTAAATATATGTCTCATTTAGTGTTTGCAGCTGTAAACAAACACCATGACCAAGGCAACTCTTTCTTTTTTAAAACATTTATTTTATTTTTACGAAATGTTTCCTCTTCTATGTGTTCATTTGACAGGAATTCTGTGTCCTTATTATTTTTTTTAAGATTTATTTACTTGTGTAGGTATATGAGCAAGTTGTTGTCTTCAGACACACCAGAAGAGGGCATCAGATCCCATTACAGATGGTTGTGAGCCACCATGTGGTTGCTGGGAATTGAACTCAGGACATCTGGAAGAGCAGCCCGTGCTCTTACTGTGCCATCTCTCTAGCCCCAAGGCAACTCTTATAAGGACAACACTTAAGACAGTTACATGACAACATCCAGGCAGGCATGATATGGGAGGAGCTGAGAGTTCTACAACTTTTTCCAAAGGCAAACTTGAAAAGACTGGCTTCCAGGCAGTTGTAATGAGGGTCTTAGAACCTATGGCCACGGTGATACACCTGCTCCAAGACCACACCTACTCTAATAGGGACACACTTCTTAATGATGTCCTTCACTGTACCAAGCATATATAAGCCATCACAACATATGTGCATCTACCATTTCAGTCTTCTGTTTTAGTTCACATGGGTCAGCAGTGGAAGCAGTCAGTGACAGTTCAGGTTGAGTTCTAAAATATGACTGTTTGGGGAGGAAACATGAGAGTTGTTACTTTCAGAGATTGTCCTAAAAGTTTGGTCTGATTTTCCAGTTAGATAAATTCACTGTATATTGTCTACAATTATCATTTGAGACAGGCAGCAGATATTTACACAAAGTCAGGTAAGAGAGTAGCACCTGCTAGATGACTAGTGAGATCTAGAGACTGCCGTGTTTTAGAATATTTTCATGTAATAGTTACTTGAGTACACTCTAAATATATGCATGAAGTAGATTCTGATAGTCATTCTCCAGCTATTAAGAGGCTTATGTATATATATTATACTTATGTATAAACTAAGCATGTGTACCATAGAGATAGACTATTATTGGCTCTCTGGGGAAGAAAAGTCAATGTGGAACACTTTGGTAGACCCAGTGCCCTGATTTAAATAACCATGATGGAAAGCACATAGCTTAGGAATTGAAAAGAAATTTATCAGAAATCAACTTAGTTAACTAATATATAATATGGGGTTGAAGAGAGAGAGAGAGAGAGAGAGAGAGAGAGAGAGAGAGAGAGAGAGAGAGAGAGAGAGTTCAGTGACTAAGGAAGCACTCATTTTTTGAAGAGGACTGAAACAAAGTTACAAGCATCTACAAAGTTTCTTCTCTCTCTCTCTCTCTCTCTATATTGTCTCTCACAAACGCAATTTAAAAATGAAATTAGTAAAACATGATCTGAAGTAACAAAAAATATTTGATCAGTATAGAAGTTAGTCAAGTATATAGATCAGATATGCCTTAAAAATTATATCCATTATGAATATGATGGTTTATTTAAGTAACAAAACACATCCATGCTTGGTGAAGAAATAAGACTAAATTGCAGGGTCAGAAATTAATTGTGCCCCCTTTAAATTCAAATATTAGAATTTTTCCTAAAAACATACTTCACTAAATAGAGGGAAACAGAAAAAAGAAAGCTGCAAACTTATATGACATATGTATGTATCATATACCTCCTCCTATTCTCTCCTAAGAGATCCTATGATTTACTGGAACAAGATGCAGCTGAAAAACAAAATTACATTGATTACTACAGTGTCACTCAACACTAGCTGTAAAGTCATTCAGTTCTCTTGGATACAGAATGCAATAATACTCAATAACCAAACTCTGGGCTTATGTGGATTACATGATATTTATAAATCCAACTCAAGAATTTGTGGTTACAATAGAAAGTTTCAGACAGTTAAACTCTCAGTAACACTTCTGTATGGAATGAGGCATGTTGGTTTCCAGCTAAGGATGAGAAAGTGGTAAACAGCCACTGAAACAAAACAGCTGAAAATAGAGTTTTTATGCAGAAAATAGAGTTGTTGTGCATTCCAAACTATGTTAAGGATGAACTCTCAAGTTTCACTTTTGCATTTTGATTGTGATAAATGATAACAGACACCAATAGTCATTATGTAGGAATTATCCTAGTAACAATTGTGCTTTTTTTTCCTTCCATCTCCAATGCCAGAAAAATATCAGAAGCATGTGGCTCCCTAAAACAATGGTACAATAAATGTTTGTTAGTAAGCCTAGGAACAGAATTGTGGGCCATAACTTCTATTCATCTTACTTAAAGAACCACCAGGACATGATTGGGCAACATGGTGTTGTCTAGATGGTGTGTCCTGTGGACAGCAAAGGACCAGCTTACTTGTGCCAGAATGAGAGGCATATTTCACACCAAACGGGCATCTGAAGTCTGGCAACTGTAGGTCTCGCTGTGTCAGGATTATTCTGCCAGAAAGAAGGAAAGTTACTGCGGTGTAATTTCTCTTCTACTGAGAAAGACGCAGAATGGTTCTCGCGTCTCTGGATGCTGAAAGCATCACCGCTGTACTTAGTTATATTGCACTGACACACTTATTAAGTGGCTTGTCAAACTGCCAGATCTGAGACCGATGAAGAGGAAAAGGGGCTTTCCAGCTGGCTCCGACTAGAAATACTCAAGGACCACTTCATGCCTTGTCCTTATTAGCGTCTGAATGGGATGATGCTTAAACTTCCCGTGTAATCAGGATGATTGATGAAGACTATTGAAGACTTACAGGGTGCCTCAGAGTTCAAGCTGCTTAGGTTTGGGAGAAACTTTGATACTTCAAGTTGCCAGAAATAACCCTTTGTTTGTTCTTGAGCCTTGATAAAAACTGAATGCAAAATGACGTGTTGTGAGAGAAGAAGCATGTGTTCACCACAGACATGGCTCCAACAATAGACTCCAAGAAATAAAGTTACACTCAACGGTAATTTACTGAGTGCTTTCTTTTGGTTAGTAGTGGTATAGAGGATTCTAATCAGAAAGATCTCCATTGTTTTGTATACATACTGTTGTCATTTCTGCTCCCAGAAATAGCTTCCTTATCATTCCTTCCAGGTAGTCAATTAAAGAAGACAAATTCATTCATAAGTAGAAAGTTTTAACTGAACATGGAATAGGGGAAGAATTGAAAACATCTTTACACAAAGATAATAGTTAGGACTTGCATTGTGTTATTAAAAACTATTAAAATTACAAAAAAGTGGTGGTTCTCTGGCATTTCATTTAAATGAAGGGGACAAGGATACGATTTTTTCAAGAGTTCTCCTACCAAGGTTGGCAGAACCACAGAAGACCTCATTGAATAAGCCCAGTAGTTAAATGTTTTTGACTGATTTAAGTGTTTATCAGAGAGTCTTGCTGACAGGATAAACTATGAACCTGGCTAGCATATCTAAGGGTCTCTTTACATATCCATCTTACCATATTTTATTCATGCATAAGAAGGTCATAGTGCCAAGGGTAAAACAGCATTTACAGGGTTGACTATGCCAGTATAAGACTTGTAAAATAGGCTAAATGCCCTGCCTATACATTGCAAAGGAAATGCCATATAGAACATCATGGAAAATTCAGCAGCGCTATGTGACGGTTGCATTGCTTGTATGTTGTTACTCAGAGGTCTGTAGTTTTTCATTCCACACTGCTATAAACAATTGTATTGATACTACTGGTCTTTTCTGTCTCGTCTGTTTTTGTTTAAATTACACTTTAAATACATTTACTAAATACTTTATTTACCACTTAGTTTTGACAGGCATTTAGTTTGAGTCCTTTTTGTTTTGTTTTATTTTACCAGGTGATGGTAGCACATGTCTTTAATCCCAGTTCTCTGGAAACAGAAGTAGGCAGATCTCTGTGAGTTCAAGAACAGCCAGGGACACACACACACACACACACACACACACACACACACACACACACACACAAACACACATCCTGTTGTAAAAATCAAAACAGCAAAACAGCGATAGATAGATAGATAGATAGATAGATAGATAGATAGATAGATAATAGCTAGATGATAGATAAAGCCAGAGAGACAGGAGAGATAATGAGACGGAGATAGAGGGAGAGAGAGAGTCAGAGAGAGAGGAAAAGGGAGAGAAAGTGGGAAGTGGAGAGACAGACAGATACAGAGAGAGGTGGGGGAGAGAGGAGACAATTAAGGAATTAATTGTACTCAAGAGTAAGGGTAGAACACTGATCCTGAATAGTCCTCATATATCATCACCACCACCATGACCACCATGACTACCATCGACAATACCATCATCATCATCATCATCATCATCACCATCACTATTATCATCATCATTTGTACTGGGAATAACTAGAATACTCAATTTTCAATAATGAATATTTACTAATTTCCTCTTTATACTATGTTAACATATTAACATTCTCAAAAGGCCAAAGAAAAATGATGTAAAATGAATGGTATAAAATTAGCAGTATTGAGAATACTGAAGAGAACAAAGATTATTTAGTTGATCAAGTTTCTTTTTCTTCATTTAATTACATTGATGGCATTAAAGCTAGCTATGACTACATCAACTAAGTAGTTATTTTTATTCACTTTAGAATTCATTATATTTTTAATATAAGTAAATTAATTAAAAAGTAGTTATATAATATATAATATAAAATAATATTATATTAAATAATTAATTTTGTAGAATTATAGGGCACATACAATATTTTTATAAATGTATGTAAGTCATATTAAATAATTATCTTTTCATATATTTTGAAACATTTCATTTTAAAATAATATGTATGTATTCATTGAGAATTTCTTACATGCATATAATATATTTTGATTCTGTCTGCTCCTCTGCTTCTCATCTTCACCTTCACCAGGACTCCCTTCTATAGGACATGTCAGAAGTGATATTCTGTGATTTGAGGCTCCATACCACAAAAGGGACAGGACATAGATCGGAAGGGATGGTTCACTAGGTAAAACAGTTGCTGTGGCAGAGAAAGAACATGAAATCACATCTTTAGAACGCATATAAATACTGGGTGGGTATGGCTGATCAAGCATATTTCCAGTATATGCAAAGTGGAGACAGATAATCCCCCGGAACAAGCACTCTAGACAGTCACAGCAAAAGATCCTTCCACAATATATGAGGTAGAAAGGGATGAAATAAAACAACTGATGTCACCCTCAGACTTGTAAGTGCACATGCACACATGTTGTCCACACGAATACACATGTTCATATGTATATGTGAATCAGCGTACATATACAGAGGCAAAAATAATATATAAAAAAGTAGAATAAAGAAGAAAGTCTGAGCACTTTCCTTGCACTTAGGAAATGGATGCCAGGAGCCACAGTCTACCACATTATGAAAAAGCCAAAGCCAGATGCATAGAGCAGGTTGGAAGTTTATATTCAAACACTGATTCCATGACACCCACATGAAAGAGAAACTCTACTCTAATAACCATCCTAGGCAAACAAGTATACATCCACACTATACCAATATTTGAGTTTAACCATGCCTAGACAAGAGCCATAAGAAAAATACATTGTTTGACCTTAATAGGCTGCTGGATATTTATTTCTCAACTACAGTCATTGATACATGGTCTTTTCTGGTAATAAGTAACCACATGTGCAATTGACCATTTTCCAATGCTCTCAAACACCATGGAGGACATGGAAACTATCATATCTTTCCATTACTTTATTATAATGTGACTAGGGTATCACGTGACTTTTGTTCCTATCATTAAATTCCTATAGGATGCATGCATTTCACAAGTAATGTCACCACACAGTATATTTTTGGATTAGAGACCTTAGTGTTTTCTTTGTAATTCTTCCAGAATGGTATCCACATTTCATAGTATTAGGTTCATTTCAAAAAATGATTGTGTAATTTACATAATTATTATTGGTTTTCCAATTCAACTGCCTCTGTCAATGGCTTGATCATCACATTTCATCTCCCATTGTAACAATGCTTTTGAAATTGATTATGCAGTTTGGATTCTCTTGCCCACAGAGATCTTGTTTGGACTCTTCTGACTCTTTGATAAGTTAAAAACCAAACAACGAATTTGGAATATACAAACTCAAGAAATGTGTAGTTTCTTTACTCCCTTTGTTATAATTACAAGAATGGTAGTAGAGATTTTACTAGGAGCATTTTATCTTAGTTCCTATCAAATATTTTTATGTTAAAAGTTACTGTGACAGAACAAAACTCAATTGCCACCATGAATTTCATGTGGCAAAGACACTAGTAATATACTGTTTCTACAAAGTTCTGTTCTTTAGAAAGTATAATTTTTAAAGTAGGATATTATGAATAAATATGCTTATTTCCTGTACTTCTAATACAGTTTTAATAACATGGGTAACTATAAGATTAAAATCAAATGCAGTTGCCTTTTCTGTTTAATAAGACTGTCATAACCTCTTTTCATCTTTTATTACTAAGGTTTATCTTTCATAATCATGTTCAATCCTGTGGGTACAGAATAAAGGATTTGAAGTAGCTAGCACAGAGAAAGTTCATTACAGCAGGGAACAGATCACCAGTATTGAAAAAATAATCTAATAATAGATTACAATCTTGCATTTTAATTTAAATTGACTAAATAGACCAACAGCTCTAAGGATCTGCAAATACCTTTAATATTTGAGAAGGAAAATAATTTGAAGTTAAAATCATGTCATCTTTTGAAGATGTACTCATTCTTTGCCTTTTCAAATTTAATGATAAATTCTTTCTTTTATGTTACAAGTTTAGCAATAACTAATAAGCAAACATTGTTCATTTTTTCATGAGGTTTGAGTCTGTATTTTAATGTTTGAAATTCTCTTTTGCTTATTTAGAATATTTGTAAAAAAAGATGCCACAAAAGTAGTTCCTGCTTTTTGGTTTACTATTTTTATGCAAATATTAAAATATAGGGACTATATCTGCACTACTGAATAAAATACAGTAAAACTATTATTAAGAATACTGACAGTTATATAAAATGAGCAAAGATGCAAGAACAATTTGAAAGTGACATGGTAGGTTACAAATAAAAACAAACAACAACAACAACAAAAAAAAACAATGAAGAAAAAGAATCCTGTATTTTAATCTTCACAAAATTAGGTTTATATAGTATTACTTCCCATTACTTTATGTATTCAATTTACATCCTGATTGTAGCTCCTCCTTCCAGACTCCTGGCACATGGCCCTGCTCATCTCTGAGAAGTCAAGGCCTCCCTGAGTAATAACCTACCCTGGCATTATAGGCATGGCTAGAAACATCCTCTCACACTAAGGCCATGCAAGGCATCCCAGGCAGGGAAACCAATTTCCCTGATAACAGAGCCACAGACAGCCTCCACTCCAGTTGTTGGTGGACCTGCATGAAGCTGTGTTTCTGCTATGTGTGAGGGGCTGGGAGTTAGGGAGTGAGGGCACCGCAGCCAAACATTAGACTTAGCTGCAACTAAACATATAAATTGAAAGAAGAAATCATTAAACGTAACAAGAATGAATAATAAATTCATTACAACAATGAAACTAAGTATTCTTTCTTCTTTTTTAAATATATATATATATATATATATATATTTATTTATTGCATATGCGTACAATGTAACTGTCTTCAGACTCACCAGAAGAGGGCACCAGATGTTTGTGAGACACCATGTGGTTGCTGGGATTTGAACTCAGGACCTCTGGAAGAGCAGTCAGAGTTCTTAACCACTGAGCCATCTCTCCAGCTCCCATATTATTTCTTAGTAGCAATAATAGTGGCAACAGTGAACGGAAGGTTTTTATTTCACTAAAAAAGGTACCTACAAATCTTAAAATATGGCAAAATACATTGCGTTTTAACATAATACAACGTAAATTGAAAAGGAATTTAACTGTATAGGTATATATTTACATGATATAAGATGAAGAGCTAAGAAAGCGAAAGAGAGGAGAAAATAAAAACTCTGTTGTGAAGCAATGTAAATATTTACTATAACAATGGCAAAAAAAATCCCAAATAGCTGTGCTATGCATGATGTAATGGGAGGAAATTACAGGCATTGTTTGAATCTAATTGCTTTCATTACAAGGAAAATAGGGTACCAAAATATTCTACTTTTTGAACAAAATTATAAATGTATTTATGATTTGTTGTTGAATTGGCTCTCTAAAAGTCTTACAAACTAATCACAGGCTCATTTCCACAGAGAGCAGACTGTGCTACTCAACCCAGTTTTAAGCACCTTCTGAAGGCAGAAGTGAAGTGAGGAAATGTTTTAATATAAACTTTGATTTTGAAAGAGAAAAGTCAGGGAGAAATAGAATAGAGTATGAGTCCATTTCACTTCTCACCTTTAAAAAATCATTATTTTTTATATGATGCTGGCATTAAACTTGACATCAGGCATGCAAGCAAGAGTCTTAGTTCATGGAAACTGATTTAAATATTAAAACGCTAAGGGTGAAGGTCGACTAAAAAAAACAGGCTTTATTTAATGCATCTTCAATATTAACTAAAATGACAAAAGGTGAGGAATCATTAGCAAACAGTAGAAAACATGTCAAATGCCCGAATAGGAATCTGAAGCGTCATTACGTGTGATGAATAAAAAAGAGCACCTGTTTTGATTAATTAAAACTGATGCTAGTTAAAGTAACAGCATTCTGTGAAGATCAAGAAATTATGAAGTATATAAAATTAACCATTGAAAAACTTGTTCATTTGTGTTCTTGAACTTGAGGAGAAAAAAAAATGGACTACAAAGAAAATAGCAAATGTACCATAAGGAAAATATACTTAAGATAAAGGTTAATATCAACTCACAGGTAAAGAATATCTATTTAGCCTGCCCCACATGTGGCCCATACATATACAGCCACCAAACTAGATAAAATGGATGAAACAAAGAGTTGCAGGCTGACAGGAACCGGATGTAGATCTCTCCTGAGAGACACAGCCAAAATATGGCAAATACATAGGAGAATGCCAACAGCAAACCACTGAACTGAGATCGGAGCCCCTGTTGAAGGAATCAGAGAAAGGACTGAAAGAGCTGAAGGGGCTCGAGACCCCATATGTACAACAATGCCAACCAACCAAGAGTTTCCAGGGACTAAGCCACTACCCAAAGACTATACATGGACTGATCCTGGGCTCCAATTCATAGGTAGCAATGAACAGGCTAGTAGGGGCACCAGTGGAAGGGGAAGCCCTTGGCCCTGCCAAGGTTGGACCCCCAGTGAACAGGATTCTTGTGGGGAGGGCCGTAATGGGGGGGAGAATGGGGAGGGGAACACAGATATAGAAGGGTAGGGGGAGGAACTAGGGCGATGTTGGCCTGGAAACCAGGAAAGGGAAAAACATTTGAAATGTAAATAAGAAATACCCAGGGTTGGGGATTTAGCTCAGTGGTAGAGCACTTGCCTAGCAAGCACAAGGCCCTGGGTTTAGTCCTCAGTCCTCAGCTCTGGGGGAGGGGTGGGGGGGAAGAAATACCCAATTTAATAAAGATGGAAAAAAATAAATGGAAAAAAAAAGAAATCTAGTCTTGAGATGAATCATAAATTTTGCCTGGGTTCAAGGTTACGAAAAATGAATTAAGAAGTGCGTAGTAAATTATTAAAACAATTCTTCATTCAAATACAAGAATGCTATGTATATATATGTGGGGAGGCAGTATTCTCTTTTTTTCAGTCTAATTCAGAGTTCTGACAGCCATGACATTTACCCAGAATACAAATGCTTTGAGCATCATGGTACTATTTCTCAGTGCAAATGGAACCACAGAAGTCTATACAGTTTCCTCAGTTCATTATTGGTGAATTTATCACAGGAAGGGACAAAGGTGTGGGTACTTATAACTTGCAAATTGTTCTACAGAATGCAAATTGAGAAACCGTGTGTCTAGAATTTCTTTCAAGGTGAGAAAAGATGGAAAAACCCTTAAAAAAGTACATACTAGAAGTAGGCCATTGCCTTAACCTGTTCTGTAATAATACAACAGAGTACCACAAATAAGGAATTTGTCAAGAATAGCAACACAACTTTTCATGGGTAAAATAGCTGAGAAATACAAAATCAAAAAGGCTAGCATTTGAGCAGGCTTCTTGTTGTATCTCACAGGTAGAAACTATAGGAAAAACTTAATTTGATTATACTCCCTCAGTAACAGGGATTATGTAAACAAATAACTAGACACTTAATAGCTTGGGTTTTGTTGTCTTAGATTTTTCACAACCTACTTTTAAAAAGGTTCTGAAATGCTTTAAGTTCCCTTCGGGCTCACCATCCACCAGACATATTTGAAAATAAATGTTATTAGGATATAGTGGAAATGGACCTCTTAGAAACAAATCTTTGTTTTCAGAATATATGCCAGGAGTCCAGTTTAGTAGTGTCAGGACAGCAAACACAAATCAACAGCAATGTTAAGACCCAGCAGAAACAGCCAGACCTCCCACAAATTGGCATGAGTCAGCAGGAGGTACCAGGAAGAACAGGGATAACTGTAAAAGTTCTCTGTTAATACTTCTCTCAATGAAGTGAAGATCGGCATAGAAAAATATACCAAAGACAAAGACACAAGACAAGTGAAATGTTGCAAGGCTAGCTATGCAAGTCCTTTGTCACTATCTATTGATTTCTATTTTGTTATTACATTTGTTTTTTACAGCACAGGCACAGCCCCTGTGCCTTTCTTTATCCCATTCCTCCTCATGCCACCTCATCAAGGGGATTCCCCTCCTATACCAGGCCTCCCCACTCCCTGGGGCTTCAAGTCTCTCGAGGGATTGACAGGTATTCTCCCACTGAGGCCAAAGCAGTTAGTCCTCTACTGTATATATGTCAGGGGACTCAGAACACTTGGGACTGCCTGGTTGGTGTTTCAGGGTCTGAGAGATCTTAGAGGTCCAGTTTGTTGAGTTGTTAAGAATTGTTGTTTCTATCCTGGATTTGTTGTTGTTGTTGTTTGTTGTTTTGTTTTGTATTTCCATATGAAATTTAGAATTGCTATTTCTATGTCTGTAAAAAATTGTGTTGGAATTTTGATGGGGATTGCATTGAATCTATAAGATGGTCATTTTTAATATGTTCAACCCTACCAATTCATGAGCATAGGAGATCTCTCTATTATCTGAGGTCTTCAATTTCCATCAAGAGATCCGAGGTTCTTGTCATATATATCTTTCACTTGTATGGTTAGAGTTACCCCAAGATATTTTATATTATTTGTGACTATTATAAGGATGTTCTTTCCCTATTTTCTTTCTCAGCTCGTTTATCATTTGTATTAGAAAAGGCTACTGATCAATTTGAGTTAATTTTATATCTGGCCACTTTGCTGAAGTTGTTTATCAACTGTAGAAGTTCCCTGGTAGAAATTTTGGTGGCGATTATGCATATTATCATATCATTTGCAAATAATGATACCTTGGCTACTTCTTTGCCAATTTATATCTCCTTGATCTCCTTTTGTTGTCTTATTGCTCTAGCTAGAAATTCTAATACTATATTGAATAGATATGGGGATATTGGGCATCCTTATACTGTCCCCGATTTTAGTAGAATTGCTTCAAGTTTCTTTCCATTTAATTTGGTATTGTCTATAGCTTTGATGTATATTGCTTTTATTATATTTAGGTATGGGCCTTGATATCAAATATTTCCAATACTTTTAATATGAAGAGGTATTGCATTTTGTCAAATGCTTTTTTTCAGCAACTATTGAGATGATCGTGAAATTTTTTGTGATTTTTTTTTATTTGTGGTTGTTTATATAGTGGATTAAGTTAATGGAGTTTCATATATTAAACCATCCCTGCATTCCTGGGATGGAGACTAGTTGATCATGGTGAATGATGGTTTTGATGTATTCTTGGATTCTGTTGGCTTGAATTTTACTGAGTATTTTTGCACTGATATCCATAAACAAAATTGTTCTGAAGTTTTCTTTCTTTGTTGTATCTTTCTATGGTTTAGGTATCAGAGTAATTGTGATTTCAGTAAACAAATCAGGTAGTGATGCTTCTGTTTCCATTTTATAGAATAGTATGAGGAGTATTGGTATTACCTCTGCTTTGAAGGTCTGGTAGTATTCTAAAATAAATCCATCTGGCCCTGAGCATTTCTTTGTTTGGGAGGTTTTTAATGACTTCTATTACTTTAGGAAAGATGGGCCTGTTTAGATAGTTTACCTGTTCTTGATTTAACTTTTGTATGTGACATCTGTGTACAAAATCATTCATTTCATGTAAATTTTCCAGTTTTGTTGAGTACAGTGCTTTGTATTAGACTATGATAATTTTTTTGATTTTCCTCAGTTTCTTTTAATATCTATTCCTTTTCATTTCTGATTTTGTTAATTTGGATACTGTTGCTGTACCTTTTAGATAGGTTGACTAGGGGTTTATCTATCTTGTTGAATTTCTCAAAAAAAAAACTTTTTGTTTTGTTGACTCTTTATACTCTCTTTGTTTCTATTTGAATGATTTCAGCCCTGAGTTTGACTATTTACTGCCTACTACTCCTCTTGGGTGTGTTTCCTTCTTTATTTTCTATGGCTTTGAGGTGTGTTGTTAAGTTGTTAGTATAGGCTATCTTCAATTTCTTTATGAATTTCTCTTATCACTTCTCTGTTATATCCCATATGTTTGGGTATGTTGTGTTACCATTTTCTTTGAATTCCAGGAAGTCTTTAATTTCTTTATTTGTTCCCTTACCAATTTACTATTGTGAAGAGAGTGGTCCACTTTCCATGAGTGTACGGGATTTTTGTTGTTTTTGTTGCTAGTAAAGTGTAACCTTAGTACTTGGTGATCTGATAGGATGCATGTAATTTTTTTTCAATCATCTTGTATCTGTTAAGGATTATTTGGGGAGCTATTATATGAAAAGTTTTGAAGAAGGTATCATGAGGTGCTGAGAAGAAGCTACATTCTTCTGCTTTAGGATGAATTGTTCAGTATACATCTTGTAAATATATTTGTTTCATAACATCTATTAGTTTCATTATCTTTCTGTTTAGCTTCTGTTTCAATGACCTGTCCATTGGTGACAGTGGGATGTTGATGTCTTCCACTATTATTGTGTGGGGTTCAATATGTGTTTTGAGTTTTGGAAAATTTCTCTTGTTAATGTAGGTGACATTGCAATTGGGGTCTAGAGGTTCAGAATTGAGACTTTTTTCTTAGTGGACGCTTTCTTTTGATGAATATGAAGTGTCCTTTCCCATTTCACTTGATAACTATTGGTGGATATCTTGTTGAATATTACAATAGTAACTCCCACTTTTTCTTGGGACAAATTTCTTTGAAGAATTTTTCTAGCCTTTTACACTGTCTGTCTTTGTCATTGTGGTATATTTCTTGTATACAGGAAAATGATGGATCCTGCTTGCATATCCAATATGTTAGCTTATGTCTTTTTATTGGATAATTGAGTACATTGATACTGAGAGAGATTAATGGCAGAAGATTGTTAGCTACAATTATGTTTGTTGTTGTAGGGAGCACTATCTGTATATGATTCTCTCATTTCGGTTTTCTTGTGAGATCATTAATATCTTGGGTTTTTTTTGTTATTTTTTTTGTTTTTTTGTTTTTTGGGGTTTTTTTGATGTAGATACCTTCCTTGTGTTAGTTTTTCTTCTAGAATCCTCTGTAAGACTGGATTGGTAGATAGATATTGTTTAAATTTGGTTTTGTCATGATATACTTTGTATTCTCCATCTATGATGATTGAGAGTTTTGAAGGTATGGTAATCCGGGCTAGCATTTCTGTTTTCTTAGGGTCTGCATGACCTCTGTCCAAGTTCTTCTGGCTTTTAGGGCCTCTGTTAAGAAGTCTGGTGTAATTTTGAAAGGTCTTCCTTTATATGGTACATGGTGTTTTCCTCTTACAATTTTTAATAATATTTCTTTGTTCTGTGACTTTTTTATTTGATTATTATGTGACGATAAGATTTTTTCAGTTTTATAGGCTTCTTGTACATTTATGGCCATCTCTTTCTTTAGGTTGGAGAAGTTTTCTTCTATGATTTTGTTGAAGTGTTCTGGTCTTTTGAGCTGGGAAACTACATTCTTTTATGCATATTACTTTTTTTGCACATGGAGGAAATTTATTAGAATGGCAGAAACAAGGAGGGGTAAGAGGGAAGAGACAGAGAAAGAGTAGAGGTCGGACATGATCACATGGAGAGAAGGGGGGAGAGGAATGGGGTGAGAAGGGACAAAGAGGGAAGATGGTAAAATCAAGAGAACATTCCTATTATTCTTAGGTTTGGCCTTTTCATTGTATCCTAGATTACCTGGATGCTTTGGGTTAAGTTTTTTGTTTATTTGTTTGCTTGTTTTGTTTTTGTTTTGTATTTTCTTCAACCATTGTTTCAATATCTTCTAAGGTATCCTTTGTGCCTGAGATTCTCTCTTCTATCTCTTGTATTCTGTTGTCTGTGCTTGCATCTCTAGCTCCTGACCTGTTCCCTAGGCTTTTGTTGTCCACGGTTGCCTCCATCATTCATGTTTTCTTTATTGTTTCTACTTCTATTTTTGGTCTTAGAATTCTTTTCTTAAGTTCTTTACCTGTTTTGTGTTTTTCTTTATTACCTTAGGGGAATTTTTTCATTTTTCAAGGCTTCCATCTATTTCCCTGTATTTCTTCCAGTGAGTTATTTATATTTTCTTTAAAGGACTCTATTTGCTTCATGAGATAGGATTTTAGGTCAGCATGCTGGTTTTCGAGTGTATTGGGGTATTCAGGGCTTGGTGGTAGAACTGGCCTTTGATGACAGCAATGTATATTGGCTTCTTTTGCTTATGGTCTTGTGCTTGCCTCTTACCATCTGGCTATCTCTGGGGTTAACTGGCCTGGATATCTCTGTCTGGAGCCTGCCTCCTGTGTCCCTGGGTTGCTGCAGATCTCCTGGGAGACTTGTGGCCTTTGCCGTAGCTGATTTCCTGGGAGACTTTCAGCCTGTGAGGTGTATTTGTCCTTGGTGCAACAGATCTAGTTTGAGGCCTTCAGACTCTGGGGTCTTCAGAGGGGCAGACAAGCTTATCATCTGCCCTGGTAGAAGGCACAGAACAGAGGGCTCCCTTGGATCCTATTTATACTCCCTCCAAACATCCCGTTTCCTTCCATGGGTCTTGCTTCCTGTGGGTCTTGCCATAGCAAAACTCTACTCGAGGTTGTTTCTGTTGACATCACTCTGCCAATCAGCCTGAGTCTGCAGAAACAGCAAGAAAACTACCGGAAGCTTTTTCATGTGTTTCTTTCTATGAAATCATGACGAATGATGACCATTAAAGAATGGCAGGGTGTATCAAAACCATCCAGCACCATCCACCATCTCTTGGGTCCCTCAAAATATCGCCAGAAAAATACCATCAAACAAAACTGATTTTTCAATGAGCCCATATGTTCCACTTTTATAAGGCCCTCTCTTTCCTTCAAAAGGGAGGAGTGCTCATGGACTCATGCTCTACTCTGTGCCCCATATCTCAATATCCACAATGTTTTTCAATATATTAAAATATGTTCCACTCATAGCATACACATTAATTCCAGTTTATATTAATAGATTATCATTAAGTATATAGCAATATGTAATTTTCAAGAGCTAAGGAAATGTTCTTCCTGGTAGCACAGGATTTCTACACACATACTCACAGTTCCTTTTTTTCTGGTTTTAGCAAGGTAATGTTGAATAAAACGTATAAATTGTAAAGTACAGATAAATTTTGCATTGTGATAAGATATTATCACATCCTGTGTTGCACTGTCTGGCATGTATATCTCACCTTTTCCAGAACACCTACAATGTGTACCTTTCTATCCACTGACCACTTGTAGCTCTCTTGATCATTATATTGGTTGTCATGAACCATGTTTTTTTTCTGATCAAGTACCGTTTCTGTTATATAATCAAGACTTCCATATACATGAGTTTTTTAGGAAATTTTGAAATATCATCAAGAAACCATAAAGCTCTGCTTTTAAGTTAAAGTTCTCTTAATAAAGATAAAATTATGTCCTGCAATGAGTAAATAAAGAAACCAAGGAATGAGTCTTCTATGTAACCAATATGAAAAAGATAGGTTCATGATACAGTCCGTTGGTAATGTGATTACTTTGCAAGCATGAAGACGCAACTTCAATCTATAGAATCCATGTGCATGCATGTGATTAAAATTCAAGCATGAAGAGATAGAGATAAGCAGATTACTAGGGTTCACTGACAGTCTAGTCTAGGCTATATTGTAAACTCCAGCCCTGCAAAAGACTTTTATCAAAGCATAAGGACTATGTTTGTGAGGGTACTATCCAAAGTTATCAATCAGCCTCCACACACACACACACGCATACAAGTCATGTGCACACATACTTAAATACACACCTATTCACTCACATACATATTAAACAAAAAGTGAAACTGAAACAACCCATTTTGTTCTCATCCTTCAAACTACAAGAGACTTTCCAGTCTGATAAATATTGAGATAAAAAGAAATCTATATTTTTTGGTATTGTCTCTGATTTAGTTCTTTGGAATATATCTTCTGTATATGAGCAGGAGCTTTTATACTGTGTATTCACACTTTAGTTGATTTTAAATTATACATGTTACCAAATATTGTACATGCAAAACCGTTTGTGTTTAAATGTATTAATACACTAAAAATTAATAAGTTCCAAGATATTTTGATAAGTTTAGATAGCTCAAATACTGAAGAAATAACTAAAATTGGGAAGAATGTCTTAGATGTCACATAGGGAAATCATTTGAAAATCGCAAATATATTTAAGCCAAGGGGAAAGTCAGGAAAGTCAAGATCTCATGAGGCTTAATCATTTTCTTATCTAGAAAAAGGTCTTCTCACAAAACTGGGATCAAACATAAATAGCAGTCATGTGAATAAAGAGAAGTAAATACACAGGTCTAGATTGAAAGGGATAACGCTCCATGGAAATCTTACATTTATTTTGAGTTGCCACATGCCTTTTCAACAATGACATTTTTTTTTTTATTATTAACTTGAGTATTTCTTATATACATTTCGAGTGTTATTCCCTTTCTCGGTTTCCGGGCAAACATTCCCTAATCCTCCCCTCCCCTTCTTTATGGGTGTTCCTCCCATCCTCCCCCATTGCCGCCCTCCCCCAACAATCTAGTTCACTGGGGTTCAGTCTTGGCAGGACCAAGGGCTTCCCCTTCCACTGGTGCTCTTACTAGGATATTCATTGCTACCTATGAGGTCAGAGTCCAGGGTCAGTCCATGTATAGTCTTTAGGTAGTGGCTTAGTCCCTGAAGCTCCGATTGCTTGGCATTGTACAATTTTAAGTAAACCAAAGTTGAGTTGAACTCTTATAACAAAATAATTAAGGAGTTGGTACTCCTCATGTCCTAAGTGTTTATGTGCTCATGTTCGTTTTATAGCTCAGTGGGAATTAATTTTTTAAGAGTTTGGAAATATATCTTGAAACTCTAAAGATAAGCATGGTTTCTCATGAGTTGTTTGCCAGCTTAAGGTTCAGTAAAACCTATACTGTTCTAAGAATTCATTAACATCTAGGTTAGATTTCTAACCTAAATTGTGAATGTTGAAATATTTTATCATCTTGGCTTGAGTAATTAACTTGGTGTGAATTAAATTTAAACAGCTAAAACAACAATAGATTATTATACTAGACAGAAGTTATGATTCATGCCATCTCACATATTAGAAGAATACACAGAATTTGCTAAAAAAAACTCTGTACTTTTTCTTATAATTGAAGAGAATACAAAAAACTAGATTAATTGGATTGAAATTCACAATCCAAAGTGATTTCAATGAACAAGTAATTTTATTGTGTATAATACAGTACAATTATATTTTCATTTTTCTACCTTTTTTATTCAGGGTATTCTTAAATTAAACTGGTCTTTGTGGGTTTTCCTTCCAGATCCAAGATTTTAATAGCCTGTGATATTTTTGCAAGATACCAGTATCAGATAAAATCATTCTTGTTTAATAGGTTGTACATTCAATTAGAGAACTGTTGGCTACCACCATAGTTTTCATGCCATTTTTGCACCCTTGGAGTTCTTATGTCATGTTTATTTTTTGTGATTAATATATATCAAGGCTTATGAAATTTCAACCATGTTCATAAATGATAGGCATGGAAGCAATACTGAGAATGGAAGAAATTGTCTTACCAGGGAATAACACACCAATTGATTATTAAATACAAATGGTCAGCCCAGAAAACATACTTACAAATGATATTATACAGACTGAGTAGATTATATTTATGAACATTATATATATATATGTATGTGTGTGTGTGTATGTAGAAATATACACATGTAGAAAACCACATTAATAAAAAAAGACACCAAGAATTTTAAAGAGATCAAGGAGAGGTATAAGGGAGGGTTTAAGAAGAAAAGAAAAGTGACAATGTTTTAATTATATTTTACTGCCAAAAGTAAAAGAATTGAATTTTACAAATTAAACATTTAACCTTCCTATGTAATATTATAGCTACATTTCTTAAATTGCAAATTTATACTACCATTTTTACAGATATAATTAAGTAAACAATTGAACCACAGATCAGATAAACAGATATGTTTGGACAAAGCAAGCAAGATAATGAAAGACATTGAAAATGTCATCACTATTGATCTTCCCTTCCTATAACTATTGTCATATTGAATTTAATGTCATGCTTGTCTTTAGTGGGCATAAGTTTTTGTGAAGACACTGAGCATTGTGTCGTATATGACAACATCTTTTAGCATTGCAACAATAAGCAGAAGCAAAATATAAGATGTTGTAATGAAACTGAAAAGTTAGGGTAACAGGAAATCTTCTGAAATAATGTAAAATCATTATACATGTATGAATCCATAAGCATTAACAAAATAAATCAACAAGTAAACAATATTATTACGAGGGCTTTCGAGATTCTTATTCAAAAATCAAGAGTAAGCCAAGAGTTTCCTTCCCCCTTCATTCCTCAGTTTAATTGTACATAGAAACCTTAGGCCTAGGCAGTCCTTTTATCCATAAGTCCTTTATATAATTCTACTAAAAGGAATGCTTAGAAATCCATTTTCCCTGTGACCTTTAATAATTATCTATTTCTTGAATTAATTATTTATTGCATTAGAATTCAAGATTCCCTAAGAAATAAAACATTTATTTGTGAACCTAGTGGCATGCAAACATTAACCTTTAACTATATCCCATCTATTCTGATCCCTTTGTTGGCACAGTGACAGAATTTATTAAAGAAAGTTCAAGACCTCATGCTTAAATCTTATGAATTAAGAAGCCCTAATGCTGTGGAAGGGTCTTCCACTCTCCATGCTCTCTGGTAACAGACATGGGATTTATAAAATCTGCTGTCATACATGGTCTTCTGACCTATTAATCAACAAAAAATTTAATCATAGTGTGTTCTTCAATTTAACTGACAGAGCTACAGCATTAATAGACACAAAGCTTGTAGTAAGGAAATATTTGAAAAGTATATTTTGAAATTATTTGAATTGTTTTTCATCACAAGAACAGGTACTACAGGACCATGTGCTTGTTCAAGTTAAATTGCTATAGAGACTCCTACCACCATGCTGATTTTTTTATAATGGACACCTACATGCACATAATAAAGTCCTTGACCTATTAAGAAGTTCTCTCCCAATAAAACCATGATTAATTGGAATTGATTGGATTGTATCAAAACCAAAAAATGCACATAGAATATTCAGCAACCATTGTATGCTATCCCAGTAAACCTGAAATTAGCTCAGGGCATTTGCACTTAGCTTAGATTGAGACTAATCACTTAATACCTTCTTTCCTGGATTTTCCTCACCACTTATAATATCTAAGAAATTCATTTTAAAAAGTGGATCTATTTGAGATTGCAAGGTTTGGGTTTTAATCCATGCTTCTGTGGATCCATCACACTTCATGTCTGATGTAAAACGGGACATAAAAACAGAGCCAGCATGTGGCTAAAGGGATTGTTGACCTTAGGATGGAAACACAGCAAAGAGATAACCAGCAAGAACGCTTAGAACATGATATAGATCTGGGGTATCCTCCATTAACCTTCCATCTAAACAAAAAATTTGTCCTAAAGTTTCGAATTTCCTAGTAAAGCAACAATATCTGGGTATAGAGCCATCCATACATGAGTATGGGGAAATTTTCATGTTCAAGTCATAATGAGTACAAAGCTATTTCCTACGAAAGTATTGAGTGTAACATACATATATTAATTTTGTAGACATGACATAAAAACTTGACACAAATTAATTTACAGGAACTACTGGTAATTCAGGAATATGTAAGGAATCCATTGTTTTATGTTGTGTTCACTTAGCTACTGCAAATCACTCTCATCTCAAGAGTTCCATATCCAAATATAGTGAGCCTACTACAATTCACACGGCAAGATACAGATTCTACTGTACACATATCATTTTGTTCCATCAACAAGTTGAAAACTGTTAGTTGAACAGTGTGAAATTTTAGTGGGAGTGAGATTAAATCAAAAGACCAACTATTCACTGTAAAAGGAATTTATGTCATTTGCCACCAACTTTTCTATGACAAAATGTAGAAACGTTCATAATACACACCATCTGTTGACTTACTAAGTGTATGAATCTCATATTGAATGTCTGTATATTACAAATTAAGTAATTAATATATCTATATATTGGGGATCAGGGACTAAAGAATAAAGAAATACAGATCCATAGATATAAAATGTGAAAACAACAAGTTAAAATATATTTTAGTAAGAGGAAAAGATTAATCCAATACTTAAGAGATTCTGAGCCACATAGCTCACATCAGAACAAGCATAGATGCTTCAGAAGTTAACAAGCAGCAAGTTAATATTGTGCAGAGGGTCATTTTTTTCTGGAGTATGTGGTACCTCACTGAAATCTAATAACTTATTAATCTCTCCAATATCTGCCTGCTACTCATTTAAGGCATCTGAGAGCTTTAATATTCTTTTGAATGAATTGTCTTATTCGTGGCCTTTGCTACTTGACAGCTATGACTAAAATTAAATTAGAGCTCTACCTTTTAAGAACTTTAATATACACACTGGTTATTAAACTGTTAACTAAATCTCAGAATGCTGTGTCTGCTTGTCTGAAGCACAAATTTAGGTGCAGCCAGTGTCTTATTGTGAAAAATGTGGGCTTTCAGAAGTAACTTTATTTATAATGATATCTCATTTGATCTCTCTTAGACTACTAGTTCTTTTTAGAGAATTTACTGCAAGAATATTTTAGAATTTCCTGGCAATGGGCAAAGACACAGCTTGTAGTTGGTGTTGTTCTTACGTCAGACAGGGTCAGAGCAGAAGGCAGTCCTTTGTTCATCCTACCTTGATGCCTGGCTTGGTGGCCAAAGCTACCTTATGCCTTGGACTCATAAAAAATCAAATCAAATCAAATCAAATTCAGGTAGTTCAGAACAGGAGAAGGAAGACAGAGATATACCTATAAACACCATGCTACCCTCAGCCCTGCCCTCCAGTCCATGGCACAGGAAGGCTATATAAACCCACTTACTGCCATACCACAGAAGCTAAGATGGAGAAGGTCACCAGAAGCCTACCAGCCACATGGCCATCCTACAGCAGAAGCCACCCCCACATGCAAACTTGTAGTGGTGAGATTGGAGCAAAAAAGAAGTGGAGCGATTTGAGCTTTTTGATGAGAGATGGAATTGGAGAGGTGGGGGTGGAGGGGAGCAGCCTGCTATGAATGGCCAGACCCACTTGGGACAATGGTGAGGTCATGGCCAGACAACTGCAGCCCATGTCTTAGTCCATATATACACAGCGTTAGGGGTTGGTGTGCTATTTCAGAGGCTTATGCTACCATCACAGAACATGAGATATTCCTGGTCAGGGCAACTGCCTGAGATCAGATTAATGCCCACGGGCTATACAAAGCTGACCCAGCACTTCACTAGTGTAGGTGTGGCATTGATGCTCCCCTCAACCCCTCATCACCTTCAGTAGCAGGGAGAACTGACCCTGGGGACATTGGAACAGGAGATATAGCCTTGTCCCCTAGTGGCTGCAGCACTTGGAAGAGCAGTCCCTGGACATTGGCTTGACAATACAATGGAACTGGCCCTTTGGGGGAAGGCACAGGTGTGCTAGACCCAACAGTGTGAAAGTAGAAAAGCTGGCCCAGCCCCTCACATGCTGCAGCTCTTGGAGGAATGAGCCCCGAACCTAGGCTGGGCAGCGGAGCTGGCTCTTGAGCTATGGGTGAGGGTGAGTCAGTCCTGAGGAGAAGAGAAAAGAAGAGCTTACTATACCTCCTGCCTATCAAGGCACTGGGTGGCCTAGTATGAGCAGTCCCAGAAGGGTCACCGTGATGTTGAAGATGAGGGAGAGTCAGAGGGCAGAAGAGTTTAGCTACTACCCAATTCCAGATCCAGTGCCCTGAGTTACTTGGCCCGCCATCAAATCTATATTATCTACAAATTGTTGGGAAGCACAAAATGGTCAGTCCTGCTGTTGCAAAGCTGTATGATCTCTATTACACAGGGCAACAACAGATAACCAGAAAGAGTCCTGTTGAGGATCCAATATTGATGGTGTCACAGAGCCAGAATCTCGAACCACACCAATAACTCATTGCAATGAACATTTGCAAGTGAAGATGTGTGGATGGAGCCTTGAGTCAAGATAACACTCCAAAATTAAGTAGGAAATTCTACGTTGAGAAATTAAGGAACATTGGAATTTTGCTAGTTGTTTTTCAAATCACTGCCCACATTAATAACTGTCCATGATAAAATGACTGAAATTTACCAGCTGCTTCCTCCATAAAAATATCAAGAAGTTAGGTGCAAAGTCATATTCAAAATGTAGATAACATCTGGTTGTTCTGACCCCTTTACTTCCAGAGTGGAATAAAAGTTAAACCAGGAAACATAGGAGTCTGTGACTTTGTATCAATTATGCATGGACAGTGTTTATCAGTAATGGACAGCTAGCTACCTGTATGCTATGTTTATTTAAGGAGGCTTTGGAGTAAAGTTTTACCAAATAGTATACTATAATGCACGCAGTAGTGCAAACATATGATATTCACAATCTGATACCTGTGTTCACATGTGTACATGTAAGTAGGAAAAGTCAGAAAAAATACTGTTGTGGCCTGTAATACAATTTTGATATTTTTACTGTATAATTTCATCTATTATTCAATAATTTTTCTTTTAAATCTGACTTACTTTTAAAGGTGTTCAGGTTGTTAAAATTGAATTCATATTTGGCCTTTTCTGAATGTTTTCTTCAAAGCGTAAGGCCCCCACCCTCATTGTAAGGACCCTTTCTTTCTAAAGTAAACATTTGTACTTAGGATAGTCTGCATCCTGATTCCGAATACCCAAAACATCCTCACGTGTGTGATAAAGAATTTCCAACAAATTCATAACATTCAGATACATCAAAAGGCAGAGGTTAATTTAGAATTTTTAATAAAAGATTTTTCAGAGCATATTTTTTCTGACTTTTGAAACTTGGCTTGACTTCAGGAGTTTTTTCTTCAACTCAATTCTATCATGTTTAATGTTTCATTCGTTACTTTTGAGTTGTGTATTTTATAGAAGCCTATTGAGCTGGAATTGAATTTGACTCCTAGATTTTACTATATAGAAAATTACCTTCTCCCATCCTAGGAAACAAAGATGATCAATTGTCCTTCACACAAAAGGACAATTGTGGACTGAACTTCCCTTATTCAGTCTCAGAGCTCCTGTCTCCAGCCAGGCTGTTACATCAAACAAACATCTCTCATTATGATGAATGTATAAAGCCTGGATGTCTCTGACTGGGAAGCTAAGGCTTTTTATCAGGGGAAATAAAATTTCTCCGCAGGAGAGCAGCAGGACTGGGATGCTGCTGGACAGCAGCAGTAGCTCTGCCCCCAATTTGTCCCAGGCTGTGCTGCCTGTCATGACAGGCCAGGGATCAGAAGCTAGCTAGCAGTGTTCCTATCCTTTCTAAACCATGCTGAAGGGACAGCGTCTGCTTGTTCTCCTCCTGCACAAATGAACATTCATCCTCTGCCTAATTATTTTTACACACACCAGTCTCAGGACTATAAAGAAAGGGGAGTATACAGAAATCATTTAAAAATATTTTCTAGAATTTTTAATCGTGCACATTCAGAACTTCCAATATTTTGAACTTAGTTTTCAGAAGAATACATCTAGCTACCATGAAAATTGACAAAACAACATACACATATAAAGTCATTGCAAAACATCAGCGTTATCTTTTTTAAGATATATTCCATATTAAAAAACTGACACCAAAATGAATAAATTTTAATATTTTATATGAATTGATATACTCTGAAATTTATAATAAATGTCAGTGAGAGCTACCAACAGAAACAAACTTACACTAGCAAGAATCAACATGATGAATTAGAACACAGGTGGGACTTTATGTGGACCTGAAATGCTGAGTCCAATTTCCCCAACCACGATGGGGGAAGAGAGGAGAGATTCCAGAATAAGAATAGTGCTCTGACCTCCATAGCACACGAGCACCAAGAATTCACATATACAAACACACACCACAAGAGAAATAATTACTACATAATTTAAATTTTATCTTACACAAGCATATTAGTAAACATGATATATTTTATTCTATGGTCAGGACCATACACCTATCCAATTTTAGCATTTTAAATTTATGAAAAACTGTAATGTAAAATTTACAGAGTTTACAAAAATGATATCTTATACAAGGAAGTAGTTAAAATGCTAGCAAATAAAACTCTGTTGAAGCACAAAATTTAACAAATCTCTTGTAAGCACTGTGGCCACAAAGTTTAGCAGACTTCTACAACTTGACAAATCCATAAAATGTAATGTTAATTATCCATATGACAGCACTTCCTTTGAAACAGAGCTGGGGGCTGCAACCATCTTTTTTACATGAAAGCATTGTAATTTCTTCTGAATCAGACTTTTCTCTTATCACTTAATAACTATTCTTAGCAGTAGTTCACAATGATATTTACAAAGCACAGCCTGAGTCCTAGCTCCAAATATATATCTTTGTCAGCACTGAAAGCAAATATAACTCTTTGGATAAAGCAGGTGAGTGGCGCCCTGTTATCTTAGCAGAGCGGAGAGGCAATGACCTACTTTCCTTTCACATGCTGCCTACGAGCAGTATTAAATCAAATGGAGCACATTAAAACCATCACGAAAGGCAGACAATAGCTTCCCTCTGATTGCCTGCCTCAGCCTGGTAGCACTGTGTAAGTTGCAAAAGTCATTTGTATCAACTCATTACCATGTCACCTCATTTCATGCCCCTGCTGGATAAGTGGCAATGAGCCCTGTGTTGCTGTACTCCACATTCTCACCATTGGAACAAATCCTAATAGCACCCAGCTGTCGAAGATTACCCCAGACAGTTACTAAGATTTAGAAGGGGCAACTTGGTACTGAATCAGGACACCATCCTTAGACATGTCTATCCTGTCTTTTCGAATGGTGAAATCAAACTAATTTTATAGAGTAGTTAACCATGAATCTTTCCCCACTGAAGGACATTGTACCGCCCCACCAGAGCAAACTTCATGCAATTTGATTCAAGATAAGGATGTTGTGACTTTTTATACAGGCAAATAAATGCAATTTAAAATTGCAACTACTCTTCTCTCTGTCTTCTTAAAAAGATAAAAATTGATGTGAATTAGTGATTACATTATTATTTTAAGTGTCTTACAGAAAGAAGGAAAGAGAGAAAGAGAGAGAAGGAAAAAACAAAGAAAGAGAGAAAGGAGAGAGAGAGAGAGAGAGAGAGAGAGAGAGAGAGAGAGAGAGAGAGAGAGAAAGCGAAAGAAAGAGTACCCTGAAACCATCAGGGCACCAATTTTCTGTAGAAATACTATTCAAAATGAAGAAAGGAGAAGAAAGAATTGCAGAAGTTCATTTTTATGGAACCTCCAGCCAGCAACTAAGGACTCCTAAGGAGCAAAACAATCAGCATTCTTTACAGTCTACCTATTGTGCTGGCAGCTTATGGCAAACAGATCCGCAGGTTTAAGTTACATTTTAAAATCAGAGCATCTATCTTGTTGTGTTAATGAGCAACAATCCTACAATTTATCCCATTTTCTGCACAGCAGCTTTAAATCCATTTAGTAAGATAGATAGGGAAAAATTAAAGCAAACTGTGTAAGTAATTAGGCTCATTGTCAAGTTTACTGTAGGCTAAGTTACTTTGTAATTAATACATAAATACACAAATGCTCCGTTTATGCAGTATGTGAAGGACCAAACACAAAGTCAGCTTTACACAATGTGTGGTTTTCATTGTAGCTCTCTCTTCGGAATACTTGTATTGCCTATAATTTTCTTTTCTCTCAAGATGGTTATAGTGGCAAGGGTTAAATAATGTTTAACAAATAAAGATTCTAAATGAGTGTGGTGAGGGGAGAAATCAAAAGAATTAGATAGCAATTTAGTTATTTTCCTTAACTTTTGAAGAGTATGAGAAAAGGTAAAACTTTCTTTACACATTTTTTTTGTGAGAATTATACAGTGGAAATTATTTCATGGAGAAATATTGTCTTTAGTATGTATTAGAAAATGTTGAAATGATAGAGTATTACTCGACTTTAAAAAAATGAAATGAAGAATTTCAGAGGTAAATGGATAGGACTAGAACAAAACATTCAGAGTGAAATATTCCTAAACAAGAATGAAAAATGTGACATGTATTCACCTTTATGTGGATATTAGCTGCTAAGTAATAATAATCAAGCTACAATTTATAGAACAATGGTTCGGTATAGTGCAACACACTAGAGGGAGAGGATAAAACGTGTTCAGAAATAAAATGGATATATAGTATGGTCTGGAAAAGAAGGATCAAATGGGAATTGGGAGGGTTAAGAGAGAGAGAATAGTGGCAGAGATAACTAAAATAAAGGTCTATTGAAGAAGTAGACTGCAAACATAATGTGCTTCCTAAACAATATACAAATATGAAGGAAATCTAAAGGAAATGGCTAAAAAGGGGGAGACAGCCCCACAATGGCATTGTTTCCAAACAAAATTCCCAGTACCAGGATTTGGTTTTATCTTATTGAGTTGTTTGACAAAGGCCCCCATGAATGAACTCTACAAATAATCCAGGATGTTGCCAAAAATATAGGTTGTTCCCCACAAACTCACGGCAAGGCTCCATTGCTAAAAGCAACACTCACACAACTCATTAGATGTGGTGAGATCAAGCTGATACCTAAATAGTACCTTTACCCATACATTTTAGCATCTTTGGTATAGAAAGGTACTACACTCTACCAAAGGAGAAAAGTAAAAACTAACCCAGCTACAAGTTCTTCGATCTACACTGGTGACTTGCCTGCAGTCTATGCTAGGGTTAATGGTACAAATCTTGTGGCAGTATCCAAGATAGAATTTGACTTAAGGCCCACTAGATGAGATGGAACCCATACCCACCACTGCTTGGGTAACCAAGACCCTAAAGCTAAACTGCCCAGGAACCTAGAGTAAAACAAACAAACAAACAAAACCACCACCAACAACAAAAACACCCACCATGTGATATGATGACTCCTAGTGATATTCTGCTATACTCATGGATTACTTCCTTAATCAGTCATTATCAATGAAACTACCACCTCTTTTCACAGATGACAATAAATACAGAGATACACAACCAGACATGAAGAGAGTGAGAGAATTAGGAACACTCAGACATAAAAGTATCAAATCCACCTCCTCAGAGCTTAGGGAACACTGCTAGAAGAAGTGGTAGAAAGACTGTAGGAGTCAGTGGCCATGGAACACACAAGGGAAACAAGGTCTCCTAAAGCATCATGAACAAAACTCATGTGACTGGAGCATCATGTACTGGACCTGCTATAGCCTGCACCAGGTCCTCTGCTGCGGATTACAGCTTCCAGTTAAATGGTTTTATGAAAATCCTCAGTGCAAAAGGATTTGTTTCTCATGCTTGTGCCTTGTCATGTGCTCCTTTCATTCCCTTTGTTATGCCCAATTCTGATGCTTTACCCTATGTTTTATTTTGTTATCAATATTTATCAGTATTCTTTAGAAGCTTGTTTGTTTTCAAAGGAGACATAGAAAGGGAGTATATCTGAATGTCTGGATGAATGGGGTGTGAGGAAACCCGAGGGAAGTAGAGGGAAGGGAAATCATAATCAGGACACATTATGTGGAGAAAATTATTCTATTTTAAATATTAAAAGAATAAAATAACTGTATTTAATATCTGCTAACATCTAAATAAAACATTTTCCAATTGCATATGTTCTTACATGTTAGTAAAAACAAAATCACTGGAATTCTTTGCATTATTCAACTGTGTAAATTACCTAATTTGGCCTTACAAGTGTATGATTTTAGTTACCTCCGTGTTTCAGTAGCATCATAACCTAGAGATACATGTTTCCAACAAATATTGCAGGTGAAATTATGGGTCAAATTTCCAGAAAAGACATACTAAGCAAAGATACAATTTCATAATTAAACCAATTAGAGAGACCTATTATAACTCAGGTACTTGAGAAAAGCAAAATTTTAGGTAAAGAAATCATTGCCCAAGTATTTTTTTTTTTGGTCATTTAAAAGACTGATAATTACTTCTTAGCTCCACATTGTAAGAGACATGATTCTTGGAATCTAATATGGTCTCTCTGCCCTCTGTGATTTTAATAGTAATTCTGTCACCTAAAAATTAAACTGTAAAAATCATAATCAAAATAATTCAGACCTCAATAACTATCTCCTCAAAATTGATTCACTCAGGCCACGGTATGTTCTAAAACAAACAGCAAAACATTCATTAGGATTGTAATAGGTTTTCTTCATATATAATTTGCCTCAAGAAATCATTCAGTTTCCAGATAATTTGTCTTTAAAACTCATTAGCATTATAAACCACTCTGAAAACAAGTGAACTGGCCTTTATGTTTGTATTTGCCAACACAGCATCTTTTCTCCACAAACGAACATCCAGATTGAGTGCATTGAGCATGCAGATTTCTTAGCCTGGAGATATTCATAATACAACTGAATCTGATCCTCTCATGATTCCTAATAAAACAGACAAAACCATTGAAAACCTTAGGGGACACAGCTTTCTGCTTGTGTTTGACTGTGTATACCCTTCCTAATTTTATAAAAACACACCTTGCTCTGTTAAATATTTTATGAGAACTTCTCTTAATTTAGCACTTTTAGCTAAATACTACTTTTAAGTTAATTTGAACAAATGAATGATGTGATATTTCATAGCTAGCATTAAAAAACTGTCAAGTGGTAAAATACACTACATACATTTTTTCAAATATACAAGTGTTACTTTATACAAACATTGTGTGTGTGTGTTTGTCTGTGTTATGTGTAGTGAAATGAATTCTTTCGAGAAGTCCTTTTAAAATTACTTACATATTTAAAATCACTGTTTATATAGTAAATGATGGGAATGTAAGGGCAATATTCTTAAAAAGTTTAAAGATATGACTATATCTAATATCAAGTACTTTTAAAGCCTCATTCCTAAACTTATGAATATCAAAATAGGGATAATTCTAGTGTCAGTTGACTCTTTCTATGAAACCATAGACGTAAAACTACACTAGAAAGAGGTCTGCTAACTCATTCAAATTTTATCAGTACTCTATTAAACTCTAATAAAATTTAAATTTATTCTCTTTTATTATTTGGGGGGAAAGAAGCACATTTAACTTTAGTTACCTTATTTGTACAGTGATTTTTTTTCTTAGTAAGTGTTTGTACCATGGCTTATTTCTAACAACACACACACACACACACACACACACACACACACACACCACACATTTGCACACATACAGTCTGAACTTCATCTTTTTATTTTGTTTTGGCAGCTGTGATAAAAATTCATATTAGAGTCATCTATGCAGAAAATACAACCCTCACCTCAAAAAGAATGAGAAAGAGTTTATTCTGGAGCCAAAAATATTTAGCCATGTCTCTCGTGCACTTATTTAGGCTACCCTAAACCATGCTCCAGTGTGGAGGCAAATTTATGAGATTTTTTTAAATAGTAGAACAAAGAATATCATGATCAAAATATGTTTTAAATTCATTGTTGGGAAGTTTAGGGGGGTGGTTTAAAGCAACAAAGGGTGTCATTTGGTACATTTTAATACAGTTCTTCAGTTTCGGGTTGGTTCCCAATCTGTCAATCTGTACATTCCAAATGACTAACCCACTGGCTACAAATATGTGGGACTGGGAAGAGAGGATGGCAGTGCATGACCATTAAAAAGGTTAAATATGGTCCAAGATAATTTGGTTGAGGACGTGGAGCATTCTATCCCCAACCAGGGAAATCCCAATCAGTTGATCAGTCTCCCAGAATGTCTAGTAGAAACTGTGACTGATTCCCAGAACTTGTCTTCTCAATGCACATTCATAATCCCTTCTTTCTCACACATGATGAAAAGGAAAAATATACATTAATCATACTCTGATGAGAGTGTCAAGACGAGGCTTGATGGGTGCATGTTATTGAAGCAGAGCTTGGCAGCCTTAACACAGATTTACTGTGACTTAGTGTGCATGTTGTATTTATATACAAAGGAATAGGATTTCTTATAGACTTCAACATACACATGGCATTAACAAAAGGTTTCCTCATGGATGCATTCTGTCAAAAATATTATAAACAAGTTTAATGAGAATTCGCATAGCTGCCAAGCTTTGGAAAGGGCAATCATAAAACTGTATTCTGCAATCCATATCTCAGAGTACTTGCGGAAATAGAAGCCAAATAACTATCTGTCAACATTTATGATCTGATAGTTTAAAAGTTATCCCTAGGCAGATATACCCATAGCTTTGTGAAAACAGAGAGCATGACGGATGTGGAAGGATGATGGTCAGTGAGATGGGGCAGTAAATAACTATACATGCTTCCAATTCACATGACCTGAGATCCAAAAATGGGATGCACACTGTGGAAGAGGAAAGGTCTTCTGACCACATGGGATCTGTGTGCCTGTTACCAGGTGCACACAGACACAGGTTAATTAATTGAAAAAATAAAATGTAAGAACATTTAAAAAGAAGACAATGATGTAACTCCTGGGTATTGTAAAGGAATACGTGTTATATATAATACATACATAAATATAATATATAATAATATAAGTGTATGTATTTACAATATATATATATATATATATATATATATAGTAACAGAACATATGTTATTTGTTTAAGTTTTCATAGTGCATTCAGGTGGGCTTTCCGCAGGACATGTTCTTTAAATGGTAAGTATAGCTTCTTCCAGTATTCTTGCAGTGAAGAAACTTGTCCCATCTTCTAAGAGAACTGAGTTCCTGCATAGAATCACATCTCACATTTTAGGCATGAAAAAAAATCTGAGAAGTGATACTGAAGAAGATTACCTCCATTGATTCTTAAGCAAAGTCTACATTTTCAAATGCTTGCTAAAATCAGAATTAGACCTTTGTTTTTCTGAAGATCCCAACATTTTGAATTCCCAGTATCAGAAACCTATAACTCATAAATTTTATCTTGTAGTTAATGCTTAAAAATTTAGAATAAATAATTTTATATTTAATCTATTTAGCATATTGATACATATATCACTAATAAATATTCACCCAAACAATGATTTATGAATTTTATTGCATTAGGTTGCATTAAAGTCTATTTAAGACAAAAACTTGATTGGATTCTTGTGTTATGGGGGACTTAGGAGATTCTAAAAAGAATGGGTTAACTCCTGTGATCATATTTAATTATCTATGTGCATGAATATTTAAAAATGAGAAAACTATTTACTAAAATATAAGAAAAGTTTTTTTTTTCTGAGATATGAGTAATTAAAAGGAATAGTAAGAGGGATTGATGTTTATATTCTTAAGGAAAAAGGGAGAGTTTAAATTCATACAAAAATTCTTAAAACAGCAATACTAAAATTTTAAAAATATATGGAAAGAAACCTACATATACTATGAAATATTATTCAAAATATTATCAATTAAAACATTATTCAAAATGTATTAAATTATCTTTTTTTTTTTTTTTTTTATTAACTTGAGTATTTTTATGCATTTCGAAAGTGTTATTCTTTCCTGGAGGGCAAACATCCTCCCCCCCCTTCCTTATGGGTGTTCCTCCCCACCCTCCCCCATTGCCGCCTCGACAGTCTAGTTCACATGGGGTTTCTTTTAGGACCCAGGGCTTGGTGTTTAGGATATTCATTGCTTATGAGGTCAGAGTCCAGGGTCAGTCCATGTATAGTCTTTTTTTTTTTTTTTTTAGGTAGTGGCTTAGTCCCTGGAAGCTTGTTGCTTGGCATTGTTGTTCATAAGGGGTCTCTAGCCCCTTCAAGCTCTTCCAGTTCTTTCTCTGATTCCTTCAACGGGGGTCCTTTCAGTTCAGTGGTTTGCTGCTGGCATTCGCTGTATTTGCTGTATTCTGCTGTGTCTCTCAGGATCACCTACATCCGCTCCCGACCTGCACTTCTTTTGCTTCATCCATCTTGTCTAATTGGGTGGCTGTATATGTATGGGCCACATGGGGCAGGCTCTGAATGGGTGTTCCTTCAGTCTCTGTTTTAATCTTTGGCCTCTCTTCCCTGCCAAGGGTATTCTTGTTCTTTAAAGAAGGAGTGAAGCCTTCAGCATCATCCGTCTTTGAGTTTCATTTGTTCTAGGCAACTAGGTCAAGCATTTGGGGCTATTGGCCACTTATCAGTGAGTGCATACCATGTATGTTCTTTCTGTGATTGGGTTAGCTCACCAGGATGATATTTTCCAGGTCCAACCATTTGCTCAATTAATTTCATAAACTCGTTGTTTTTGATAGCTGAGTAATATTCCATTGTGTAGATGTACCATTTTCTGTATCCATTCCTCTGTTGAAGGGCATCCGTTCTTTCCCCAGTTTGGCATTATAAATAAGGCTAAACATTGGTTTTTTTTATATGTTGGGCATCTTTTGGGTATATGCCCAAGAGAGGTATAGGGATCCCTCAGGCAGTTCAATGAAAAGTTTTTAATTTTTTTTAATTTGAAGTTTGAGATATATGAAAATATTGAATTTCAGAGGGTGTTACTGAGCAAATGATGACATTCAGTGTCAAGAAATATTAGTTTTTTGGTTTGTGTTTCTGTTTGACTTTTTATTGTTTATTTTATTTTTTCATATTTCAAATGTTATGCCACTTCCCAGTTTCCCTTCCATGAACCCACTGTCCTCTCCCCTTTCCCCTGCCTCTATTCTAGTGCTTTCCCATCTGCCTACCCTCTCCTTCTTCAGTGCTCTAGCATTCCCCCATCCTGGGTCATCCGTATCCACAGGACCTAGGGCCTCCCCTCCCCGTGATGCCCAATAAAGCAATCCTCTGTTACATATCTAACTGGAGTTATGGGTCCCCAGATATGTACTCTGGTTTAGTCTCTGGGAGCTTTGGGGTTCTGGCTGGTTGGTGTGGTTGTTCTTCCTATGGGGTTGCAAACCCCTTCTGCTCCTATATTCCTTCTCCTAACTCCTCCATTGGGGTCCCCAAGCTCAGTCTGATGGTTAGCTGCATGTATCCACATCTGTATTGGTCAAGCTCTGGCAGAGCCTCTCAGGGGTCAGGTATACCAGTCTCCTCTAGGCAAGTACTTCTTGGTATCAGACATAATGTCTGGATTTGGTGTCTGCAAATGGGATGGATCCCAGGGTGGGGCAGTCTCTAGGTGGCTTTTCCTTCAGACTATACTCCATTCTTTGTCCCTGCATTTTTTCACAGGAGGAATTCTGGATTAATAGTTTTGAGGTGGATAGGTGGCCTCATCCCTCAACCGAGGGCCATGTCCATCAACTGGACATGGTCTCTACAAGTTCTATCTCTCTTTTGTTGGGTATTTTGTCTAATTTCTTCACTTTTGGCTCCTGGGAATATTTTGGGTCACTGGAATCTGGGACTTTTTACTGGCTACTTATCAGTTCTCCCTCCCCCACTGCTATACAACTTCCTTCAAATTCCATACCCTCTATATTTCTCCTCCATCTCCTTTCATATCTGAACTGAATTCCTCTTTTCCCACTCCTCTCCTCTCTATCTCTGAGATCACTCTCTCCTACTTCCCAACTAGAGTATCCAAACTTTGCTGTGGTCTTCTTCTTCTTAGGTTTCATCAGGTCTGTGTGTTGTATTATGGGTATTCTGAGCTCCTTTTGGGCTAATATCCATTTATCAGTGAGTACATACCATGTAGTTCTTTTGCGCTGTGTTACCTAATGCAGGATAATATTTGCAGGATAATATTTTCAAGATCCATCCATTTGCCAGGGAATTTCACAAGTCACTGTTTTTAATAGCTGAGGAGTACAACATTGTATAAATGTACCATATTTTCTGCATCCATTCTTCTGTTGAGGGACATCTGGGATGTTTCCAGCTTCTGGCTATTATAAACAAGGATGCTATGAGCGTAGTGGAGAATGTGTCCTTGTTATATGTTGGTACATACTTTGGGTATATGCCCTGGAATGGTTATAGCTGGGTCCAGGTATATCTATTTCCAATTGTCTGAGGAACTGCCAGACTGATTTCCAGAGTTGTTGTACCAGCTGGCAATCCCACCAGCCTTGGAGGAGTGCTCCTCTTTCTCCATATCCTAGCTAGTATCTGCTCTCACCTGAGTTTTTGATCTTGGCTATTCTGACTGGTGTCGGGTGGAATGTCAGGGTGGTTTGCTTTGTATTGATGAATATGTCTTGAGGTGCTTCTCAGTCATTACAGATTCCTCAGTTGAGAATTCTCTGTTAAGCTCTCTACCACATTTTTAATAGGGTTATTTGGTTCTCTGTAGTCTAACTTTTTGAGTTCTTTGAATATTTTGAACATTAGCCTTCAATTGGATGTAGAGTTGGTAAAGATCTTTTCCCAATCTGTGGGTTGTCATTTTGTGTTATTGAGAATCTCCTTTGCCTTACAGAAGCTTTTAGGGGGACAGTGGTCAGCTTTTTCTTGTCTCCGATTTTAGTGGTACTGCTCCAAGTTTACATTTAGTTGATTATTGGTTTACTGTATATTGCTTTTATTTTATTTAGGAATTGACCCATTCTTATCTCCTTTTACAAAGCTCAAGTCCAAGTGGATCATGGACCTCCACATAAAACCAGATAGACTGAATGCAAATGAAGAAAAAGTGGGAAAGAACCATCAACACATTGGCACAGAGGAAATCTAACTAAACAAAATTCCAATGGCTAATGCTTTAAGATCAACAATTGACAAATGGGACCTCATAAAACTGAAAAGCTTCTTGTCTTTTTACTGAGGTGGGTTTCTTGTATGCAGCAAAATTCTGAATCCTATTTATGTATCCAGTTTGTTAGCCTGTGTCTTTTTATTGGGGCGTTAAGTTCATTGATGTTGAGAGATATTATAGACAGATGATTGTTGATAGAGGGAGTATTTATGCATATATGATTCTCTTCTTTTGGGTTTATTGCACTCTTTTTTTCCAAAAAAGTCTTGATTTGTTTGTTTCAGTTATTTGTTTTTATACACTGATTAGTGATGGTGACTTGAATTTGCCATTTACATGGGTCTATCAATTGCATGAATTATCTAAGAGATTATGGGTCCTATATGCTAAATAAGTGGGCCTTTCATAGTTTTTATCAGGTGATTTTTGGCAAGAGCAGGCTGAGAGTTCTCAAAAAACTTTCCTTCCAGTGACTAGGATATAGGAAGTCCCTGTATGTCTTCTGTATTGTCATAGAGCCATATTCTGGTTTCCAAAGGAAACTTTAATGACAAAACAACAACAACAACAAAAACCAAAAAACAAAAACAAACCTTGACATGTAGTTTTTTTCCAGTTCCTGCTTGTCTCATACTTGAGAATGTAACCTGGGTCAAAGCAATTACTAAAAAGCCCCATATCCAGCACTAGAGAGAGAGAGAGAGAGATATGCTTCCTGAATAAATGAGAAATTTGTCTTCATACATTTTAATTTATTAAGAATTCCTAGGTTATTGTAACCCAAAGAGTTTAAATTTAAATTTACCTCAAGTAACTGAAAGTCCAGATATGTTGAATGATCAGAAGATGTTGAGGATCAGAAAGTGTAGCAAAGTCTCAAATTTCAACAAGACAGAGAGAGAGATGCTGTACATGAAAATGAAAAGAGAATGGGGTAAGTGGATAGGGGAACATGTAATTCATAACTTAAACCATGCAACATACTTTATGGAGATATTTTCAATTTATTCATTTTTCCTCCAAAACATGGATAGAATGAGGAGTTATATAAGAGGAAAATAATGTGCCTAGTCATTATAAGGCTGGGAAAACCTTACTATATACTAATGAAGGAAGTTAAAGGTGTGATTGGGGGCAAATAATAAAAATAAAAATAAATATATTTTAATTAAAAAGCATAGTGAGAGCTCTCTGTGAAGACAATGGGCACTTCTGTTTGACCCAATGTGCTTTACTACTGATAAAAATAAAGTGTAGGCTGACAAGGAGCTTAGCATGTAAAAGCACTTGTGACGCTAGCCTGAGTTCAATACCTGGGGCCCACTCAGAGATGAAAAGTGTATACACATACACACACACACACACACAAACACACACACACACACACACACACAGAGAAAGAGAGAGAGAGAGAGAATATAATATCTCTGACATTCATACACATAAAAAAGAATAGTAAATAATTTCTTAAATAACAAGGTATGACAAAATTAAAGATTATTAAGGAAATGATAGTATTCTATTTTTAAGATCTATCTTTATTATGAAGCAATGTTATTTATTCTTACTAGAACACCTGGAATTACATTATTATGAACCATTAATAGGTACATAGCTGGCAGTTAGCAAAAACCATTCACTGTTGTTTATGTTATATTTACATATTAGGAACTGAATAAAAATTTACTACGTGGAATGGTATACTTATTTTATGCAGACCAGATATTTGATGAACAAAAAAGTTGTTCTGAGAAATATATTTGGTGAATGCACAGCTCCATGAGTGTTTTTAAAGGTAGGTTTATATTTACTACTTCTTTGTCACAAAGAAAACTGAATGCTATTTATCAAAATTCCGTCCTTATTTTACAAGAATCATCAGGTAAAAGATGTGAGGATTTCATATAATAAAATAATCAAATATATCACCTTTTATACACAAACCAAAACACACACACACACACACACACACACACACACACACACACACACACACACACACACACATTGTTCAACATTTCCATTCCTGGATTATGTACTCATAATGACTGAATTATCAAAATAGAAAAAGTAACAGAAAAGCAATTTGCAAGTGTTAAATTGTGCATCATTTTGCCTTATATAATGGCATCTCAGGATGTCTTGATTTTTTTTCTCACTGATAACAAGACTGATCATTCAACCTGTGCATATTAGCCCTTCCTTTCTCACCTAGTAACAAATCTAATTGCTGCATTGACTATCCTGAGTTATACAGCTTGAATTTCAGTAAAAGTTTTAATTTTAATTAGGCTAAAGAAATGGAAATTCTGATGGTTTTATTGCAGTATATCATTTCATCTCTTCTATATTAGTACAATTTAAAAATTTTAAGTCTATAAATTAAGATGTGTAGAAAGTAAAAGCAAATAAGAAAATTAAATATAATATTTGTAGGATTCAGATATATCTAGGATTCCAAGAATAACCTGGGATTTTGGAACTTATTCCTTATGAGCAAAACAGAATTGCAGGTGAACTGTGCTGAGCTAAATTTCTGGCACAGAAAACAACATGAATGGGGGGTGCCTAGTGGTATTTTGACCATAGTTTTCAAAACCATAGCTAATCAAATATGTGTTTATCATTTGGATAAAAATGATAAATATCAGACTAAACAATATAAAACATTAGTTATTGATATGCACACAAATACACACACACACACACACACACAAACACAAACACAAACACTTGGGGCAACAAATCATTTGTCCCCCAGTGTCTTTGTAAATGGTCTGTCATAAAGGGATCTGTCACTTAGCATGTTTGGAGCTAAAAGAGCTGTTTATAAAACTAGCTGGATGAGACATGTATGCAAGGAACATATTGCAATCAGCTGTTAGTTTGCCTTTCTGACTCCCACTATGTCCAGCAATACAAATTGATTTAGTATAAGTGAGGCAAAAATTATTAGAAAAACACAAATAGAAATCTGGACTGTAGTTTTCTATTTAGACAGACACTAATGGAAAACTGATCCATTGGTCATCTCATTCTTCAATCTGATGAAAATCAGAGACAACAGCAAAAGCAGTCAGAGAGGACAGAATTTACTATAGCACTCCACAGTGAAATATCACATTAAGTGGAAACATTGGCAATGTTCCATTTGGGACCATTTTCTGAGATTTTTCCTCTGTATAATAATGTTGATTTATGCAATATTATATGACATTGGTAACTAGTAGATAGTTAAATCAGTTATATATACATAAATATATATATATATCCTAATATAACTACAAAGTACTGAATACAGGATTTAAACTGTATTTCTAAAGAATATAACAAAAAGCATATTAAATATTTTAATGATTTTCTGCTGTTTATTTTAATATAAAAATTATTCCTGAATGTGTGTGTGTGTGTGTGTGTGTGTGTGTGTGTGTGTGTGTGTGTGGCTGTCACTTTCCACCACTTGGGGACAAAGGATCAAATTCAGGTCCTCAAACTTGCTGAGAAGTACCTAGGCCTGCTGACCAATTCCAAGGACTGTGTTTTGATTTGCTTTGCTTGATTTTTTTCTATATAAAAACTTAGCTTTATACCCAAAGTGAGATTGAATCTGGGATTTAAGTGTGATAAAGAAAGCTCATTATTAAAGCAGCTCAAAAGTGTAAAAAAAAAAAATAAGGACAGGGTTCATTTCCTGAAAATGTAAAGACACCAATACCAAGGAGACATTTCATCTAAATGAGACTGAGATTGGTAACAAATAGATGTGCATACGTTATAATTAACATAGATCGCTTTGATACGTGCATCTTTAGGAACTAGCATTTGAAACCTAGACTCTAGCAAATAACCATTATAATTGATTTTAAGGGAAATTATTACCAATAGGTTATAATTGCTATTGGGAAAATCTCGATTTGGCAGACCTACCTTAGGGCGCTGTGGTTTGTCATTTTATTAAACTATATTCTCAAGCAAGTTCAAGTTAATATTTAATTATGTATTTTTTACAGTTGTTAGGAAAAATATAATGATCATAGTATAGCAGTAATAAATAAGGAGTGAAACCTGCTTCATGTTCTAAATTGTCCAAAAATGCCAAGGGAAATTATTTTTATGATTTAATCTGCCCTATTTCTTAATATGGAAACACACAGCACTGAATTGAAGGAATCCCATAGCTTCTGGAATATATTGAGTTCCAGAATAGTTACCAAATGGTCTAATGTCTATTGTGGAACTGTATCAGAACTTCTCAGTGCAAGGCTCTCAAGTCTTTCTAGAACTTACATTATATAATCTCGATTGTCTGCCTTTATAAGTCTCAGTTGCCCCAGGTACAAGCTGTGCAGCTTTGGGCAGGTTAATTAATTCTTCGAAGTCTAAAACTCATTCTCTTTTAACTACAGATATGGTTAACTAATCTTCTAGATTATGGGCATTTAACTATGCTTTTGAAAATATATTTTAAAACTTGAGTTTACTACACTTGAACTTGGCAGTGAGAAAAATGCATTAAATGCCTTATAATTACAATAGCATTAGTGGAGTATCACTGCCAGCATTTCAAGACTGCAGTGAGGTCCAGAGGAAAGTGTCAAGGATAACGGCATGTAAACATGGTAGATGCATGCTGTGTCCCACCCCCTCTGAGTACTTAGTGCCAGCTGTCTATCATCTACAGCCAGTCTTTGCTGCATGATATCAAAATATCCTTCCCATTTATAAGTTACTCCCACTCTGTGTTTTCCCCAAGCAGTCAAGAAAAGCATTTTATTAGGGATGAGGAAACATACATGCTCACACAGAAAAAAAACACACTTGGCAGATTGGGGATTGGGAGAGGGGTTCATCTTGGGAAGCTAAAGTATAGATTCTCATTGGATTTTTTTTTTTTTTAAAGCCTCTGAAGGATCTTCCTCCCCTAATTTTGAGTTTGTCAGTTTGAAGGAAGACAGGATGGCTGAATGGCCACACTGCTATGTAAACATGTTCTGATCTGGATTTTTTCAATAAATAAATGTTTTCTTAAAAAAAAAAAACTATTCACTACAAAGTCACAAAATATTTTCTGATCTTAAAAATACTCTTTCAAAATGCCCCAGTGGTTTTGTATGTTTTGTTTTGTTTTGTTTTTTTACACTTTAGATTTTATTCCCCTCCCTGTCCACCTTCCACCAGTTCCACATGTCATACCTCCTCACTGACACCACCTCCTGTCTGCAAAAGGATGTCCCCACCCACCCACCCCAAAGATCTCTAAACTCCACCGGGAATTCAGTCTCTTGAAGGTTAGGTTGCATCTTCCCTAACTGAACACAGACTTGGCAGTCCTCTGCTGTATATGTGTAGGGGGCCTCACTTCAGCTGATGTTTGCTGCCTGGTGGGTGATCTTGTATCTCAGAGAACATGGGATACAGGTTAATTGAGACTGCTGGTCCTCCTATGGGGCCACCCTCCTCCTGAGCTTCTTCTAGCTTTTCCCTAATTCAACCACAGGGGTCAGCAACTTCTGTCCTTTTTTTTTTTTATTTATTTTTTTATTAACTTGAGTATTTCTTATGTACATTTGGCAAACATCCCCTTCCTCCCCCCCTTCCTTATGGGTGTTCCCTCCCCACCCTCCCCCATTGCCGCCCCCTCCCCCTGACAGTCTAGTTCACTGGGGGTTCAGTCTTAGCAGGACCCAGGGCTTCTCCTTCCACTGGTGCGCTTTTACTAGGATATTCATTGCTACCTATGAGGTCAGAGTCCAGGGTCAGTCCATGTATAGTCTTTTAGGTAGTGGCTTAGTCCCTGGAAGCTCTGGTTGCTTGGCATTGTTGTACATATGGAGTCTCAAGCCCTTCAAGCTCTTCCAGTTCATTCTCTGATTCCTTCAACGGGGTCCTCCAGTTCAGTGGTTTGCTGCTGGCATTACCTCTGTATTTGCTGTATTCTGGCTGTGTCTCTCAGGGGAGCGATCTACATCCTCCTGTGGTCTGCAATCCATCTTGTCTAATTGGGTGGCTCTATATGTATGGGCCACATGTGGGGCAGGCTCTGAATGGGTGTTCCTTCAGTCTCTGTTTTAATCTTTGCCTCTCTCTTCCCTGCCAAGGGTATTCTTGTTCCCCTTTTAAAGAAGGAGTGAAGCCTTCACATTTTGATCATCCGTCTTGAGTTTCATTTGTTCTAGGCCACTAGGGTAATTCAAGCATTTGGGCTAATAGCCACTTATCAGTGAGTGCATACCATGTATGTCTTTCTGTGATTGGGTTAGCTCACTCAGAATGATATTTTCCAGTTCCAACCATTTGCCTACGAATTTCATAAAGTCGTTGTTTTTGATAGCTGAGTAATATTCCATTGTGTAGATGTACCACATTTTCTGTATCCATTCCTCTATTGAAGGGCATCTGGGTTCTTTCCAGCTTCTGGCTATTATAAATAAGGCTGCGATGAACATAGTGGAGCACGGGTCTTTTTTAAATGTTGGGGCGTCTTTTGGGTATATGCCCAAGAGAGGTATAGCTGGATCCTCAGGCAGTTCAATGTCCAATTTTCTGAGCAACCTCCAGAGTGATTTCCAGAATGGTTGTACCAGTCTGCAACCCCACCAACAATGGAGGAGCGTTCCTCTTTCTCCGCATCCTCACCAGGATCTGCTGTCACCTGAGTTTTTGATCTTAGCCATTCTCACTGGTATTAGGTGAAATCTCAGGGTTGTTTTGATTTGCATTTCCCTTATGACTAACGATGTTGAACATTTCTTTAGGTGTTTCTCGGCCATTCGGTATTCCTCAGCTGTGAATTCTTTCTTTAGCTCTGAACCCCATTTTTTAATAGGGTTATTTGTCTCCCTGCGGTCTAACTTTTTGAGTTCTTTGTATATTTTGGATATAAGGCCTCTATCTGTTGTAGGATTGGTAAAGATCTTTTCCCAATCTGTTGGTTGCCGTTTTGTCCTGACCACAGTGTCCTTTGCCTTACAGAAGCTTTGTAGTTTTATGAGATCCCATTTGTCGATTCTTGATCTTAGAGCATAAGCCATTGGTGTTTTGTTCAGGAAATTTTTTCCAGTGCCCATGTGTTCCAGATGCTTCCCTAGTTTTTCTTCTATTAGTTTGAGTGTGTCTGGTTTGATGTGGAGGTCCTTGATCCACTTGGACTTAAGCTTTGTACAGGGTGATAAGCATGGATCGATCTGCATTCTTCTACATGTTGACTTCTGTCCTTTTGTTGGGCAAATATCTGTATCTGACACTTTCAGCTGCTTGTTGGGTCTTTCGGTGGGCAGTCATGATAAGACCATTTTGTGAGCATAGTAATAGAGTCAGGCCTTGGGGTGTCCCCTTGAGCTGGATCCCACTTTTGACCTGTCACTGTACCTTCTTTTCCTCCAACTCTTCTCCATTTCCATTCCTGCAGTTCTTTCAGACAGGAACAATTATGGGTCGCCGTTTTGACTGTGGGACAGCAACCTCATCCCTCACTTGAGGACCTGTCTTTCTGCTGGAGGTGGGCTCTACAAGTTCCCTCTTCCCACTGTAGGGCATTTCATCTAGAGTTTCTCCCCAAGAGTCTCTCACCTTTTAGGTCTCTTGTACATGGTGGAGGGTCGTCCCAACCTCCTAACTCCTGAGGTTGCCTGTTTCCATTTTTCAGCTGGCCTTCAGAACTTCAGTCTTTTCCCCTACCCAATACCAGATGAGGTTCCATTCCCCATTCCTCTTTCTCTCCCAGATCCCTCCCTCCCCTTTTGGGGTTGCTTTCTTCTCCCTCCCAAGTGGGACTGTGGAGTTCTCATTTGGGTCCTTCAGCTTGCTGACTTTTTGAGTTATGTGGACTAATCTTGAGTATTCTGTACTTCTTTTTAGCTAATGTCTGGTTATTAGTGACTACATACTGTGGGGGTTTTTTTGGGAGAGGGGTGTAAATTACCTCACTCAGGCTGATATTTTCTACTGCCATCCACTTTTTTCTGCTTTACTCAGGACATCCTCATTTTTAATAGCTGACTAGTAAATTGTATAAATAAACCACATTTTCTGTATCCATTCTCTTTTCTTTGGATATCTGGGTTGTTTCCAGCTATCACAAATAAGGTCACTATGAACATAGAGAAACACATGCCTGTGTTTCATGGTGAGGCATATTTGAATATTTCCCCAAGAGTAGTATTGCTGTGTCTTTAGTTAGACCTATTTCTAATGTTTTGAACAACCCTCCAAATTGATTTCCAGAGTGGTTGTACCAGTTTGTAATCCCACCAGCAATGGAGGAGTGTTCCTCTCTCACACATCCTCATCAGCTGAGGTTTTGATCTTAGCCATTCTGAATGGTGTAAGACAGAATCTTAAGGTTGTTTTGATTTTCATTTCTCTGATGACTAAGGACTTTGAACATTTCTTTAGGTGCTTCTCAGCCATTGAGATTTCTCTGTTGTGAATTCTCAGTTTAGTTCTATACCCCATTTTTTGATTGGGTTGCTTGATTTTTTGCTGGTTAACTTCTTGAGTTCTTTCTATATTTTGGATAATAACCTTCTATTGGATGTGGGGTTAGTGATTTTTTTTCCCAATCTGTAGGTTGCCAGTTTGTCTTATTGACTATGTCCTTGGCTTTAGAGAAGCTTTCCAGTTTCATGAGATTCCATTCATCAATATTTGATCTTAGAGCATGAGCCATTAGAGTTCTGTTTATGAAATTTCCCCTGTGCTAATGAGTTCAAGGATCCTTCCTCCTTGTGTGGGGTCTAGAATAAGAAGAAATAAACTCAACCAAGAGGAGTAGACACCAGGAAATAGTCACTCAAACTCAGTGTAAAATCAACAAGATAGAAACAAAGAGAACAATACAGAGAATCAACAAACCCAAAAGTTGGTTCTTTCAAAATATCAACAAGATAGATAAACCACTAGCCAATCTAACTAAAGATCCCAGAGGTAGTATCCAAATTAACAAAATGAGAAATGAAAATGAAGACATAACAATAGAAACATGGCATATTCAAAAAATAATCAGACCATATTACACAAGCCTATACTCAACAAAACTGGAAAATCTAGATTAAGTGGATGATTTTCTAGACAGATACCACATATCAAAGTTAAATCAAGAGCAGGCAAACAATTTAAACAGGCCCATATCCCATAAGGAATGAGGGGAAGTCATTAAATCCTCCCAACCAATAAAAGCCCAGGGCCAGGTGGATTTAGTACAGAATTCTACCAAACCTTAAAAGAAAACCTGATACCAATATTCCTCAAATTATCCCATAAAATAGAAATATAAGCAATACTACCTAATTCAATCTATGAAACCACAATTACTCTGATACCTAAACTACACAAGAATCTAACCAAACAAGAGAACTTCAGACCAATCTTACTTATGAACATCGATGCAAAAATACTCAATAACATTCTTGCAAACCAAATCCAAGAACACATCAAAACCATCATTCACCAGGATCAAGTAGGCTCATCCCAGGGCTGCAAAGTTGGTTCAATATATGAAAATCTATTAATGTAATCCATTATGTAAATAAACTCAAAGAAAATTACTTCTGTTTAATTTTATTTTTAATTACTCACTTTACATCTCATTCACTGTTCGTTTTCTCCTTGTCACGCCCTCCCACAACTCTTCCCCCACCCTCCTGTCCCTTCTCCTTCTACCACTTGCCCACCCCTTTTGTACTGTCACTTCAATTCTTTTTTTAGGCTAGGCACCGCCTTTATGCTAGACAAGGTAGCCCAGCTAGAAGAACGTATACAGGTAATAAATTTTGGGATAACCCCCGTCCAGTTATTTAGGATCCACATGAAGATCACACTGCACATCTGCTACATGCGCATAGGGAGGCCTAGGCCTAGCCCATGTACATTCTTTGACTGGTGATTTAGACTCTGAGAGTCCCAAGTCTCCAGGTTAGTTGATTGTGTTGGTCTTCCTGGGGAGTTCCTATCACCTTAGGGTCCTACAAGTCTTCCTCCTAATCTTCCATAAGAGTCCCCAAGCTCCATCCATCATTGGCTGTGGGTGTCTGTATCTGAGTCAGAGACAGCATGAAATCTCTCAAAGGAAAATATGCCCCTGTCTGCAAGCATAGCAGAGTTTCTTTAACAGTGTTAGCGATTGGTGGTTGTCCATGGGATAGATCTCAAGTTGGGCTGGTTACTGGTTGGCCATTCTCTCAGTCTCTCCTCCCTCTCCTATGCCTACATTTCTTTTACAGAGAATAAAATTTGGGTGGAAAGTTTTGTAGGTGAGTTTGTGTCTCTATCCCTCCATGGGAGTTCCTGTCTGGCTATAGGAGATGATTTCTTTTCGTTCCATATCTCCAGTGTTGTTACTTACACCTGAGGTCATTCCCATTGATTTTTGGGCTCCTCCCTTATCCCAGGTTTCTGTCTAGTCCTGGAGATGCCCTCTACCTCCTCAGTCCTGACAGTTGCAGATTACCATTTATTTTCATGGCCAACTAACCAGGTATTCTGTTCTCCCCGATACTTGATAATGAACCCCCCACAAACATTCAACAAAGACACTTATTCAACTATGTTTATAGCAGATTTATTCATAATAGCCAGAAACTGCAAACAACCTAGGTGTTTCCCAACTGAAGAATGGATGAAGAAAATGTGGTATATCCACACAATGTAATACTATTCAGTTATTAACAACAAAGACATTGTGAATTCTGAAGGGAAATGAATGGAACTTGAAATATCACCATGACTGAGGTAACCCAGACCAAAACGGACATGCCTGAAATGTAGTCACCTATAAGTAGATATCAGCCATAATAAATATTCCACAGACCCAATGAAGCTTTTCTTCTCATCATAATGTAAGTTATAATCTTTTCAACTGTGCAAAATTTAGTTATGTAAAGAAATAGATTTTTTAAAGTATGCTTATTCCTTATCACTAGACCTTCCTTCTATGAATGAAATGCATACTGAGCTCATTATATAACATTAAATGTTAAAATTCCTCAAAGTCTGAATGGTTAGTTTTTAAGAATTGCAATCATATAAACTTAAAATTATCACCTGAATCTGGAACCATAGAATACCTACTACTCTAGGTTAGAAGTGACTCTGGGGTATGGTTGGAAAGAAATCAATGACAAATATTCTCCTCCATAATAGTGTGAACAGAGATAAAAATAAAGCAATGGTACATTCTTTGCTATTCCTCTGCATTACTTTAAATATATAACTGGGTCAGTGCCATTTATAAGCTGTTATTTTTGCATTAGACTTCAAAGATCCATGGTTTTAAATGTCTCCTGCTTCACACGCATCTTGTCCAATTTTTGCTGCAAACTTTATCACCCAAGAAATTGGCTGAAGTCCTTTAAGCCATTTTAGTCACTGAATAGAAAGCAATAGTATTGAGTTACCATGTGAGGAAATGTTTATAAAATGCATTTCATGAATTTTCTATCACAAACAGTAATGAGTGATGTGTAGTAAATGCTGTCAAACTGTATCATCTCATGAGAAGATGGAACAACCAGCATGGTTGAAACTTTAATATTGAGTGTATGACTTTCCTTATCTTTTTAATTTCAGGGTCTACCCACTGCACAGTGTTCTTGTGAAAACAAACGAAAATTCAAGAGAGCCAGTCTTTCCATTGTTAAGAGAGACATAAATAATAAGACTCAAAGAAAAGTATAGGAGAATATCAGGGTGGGGAGGCAGGAAGAGGGGATGGTTGGGGAAGGGGAATATCCTTATAGAAGAAGGGGAGCGGATGAAATGGGGTTGATTATGGTTGGGAAACCGGGATAGGGAATAACATTTGAAATGTAAATAAAAATATCCAATAAGAAGTATCTATTAATACTACCCACTATATCAAGAACATTTTTACATCTGGTATTCTGTTTTGAGAAAGGCAAAGCCCCTTCAAATGACAGTCACAAATAGAAAGGCTACCAAAGTTCAAGAAATTTACAAATGTCATTTATCATCCTCTATGTGACACACACATAATAGTTAATTTTATTTAAAAAATGTTAAAAACTATAGCATGCTCTAGAAATATAAACTCATTTAAGCTAACTATTCCATGGAAGAACGTAATATTTGAATTTGTGCTGTGTAACATTAAAGGAACCTGGGTTCTGTTCCTCACCCTGTAAGTATTGGACAGTAGTTGCTGAAGCTGCGCCCTGAATCTTTGGTCACAGATGTTTTTCCCCTAGCAACACAACAATGTCTGGAGTATCAAGTGCTCAGTTTCGTAATCTGTCCTTGCCTAATCTAGCCTTATCCTAAGACTAAATTGAAATAAGTTTACTTAAATTGATTAAAACAATATAAAGACTTAAAAAGTATTTCTTGTACCCTTAATGATGATGATGAAAAAAATAGTATTCATTAGTCTATCATAGTATAGTTTCTCTGAATAAGAACAAAAACAAAACATTTTTGTCTTTAAAGCTTCTTCAATATTGATAGGGCAGAACATGCATAGCTGATTCAAACATCTCAGTAAAATATATTCTCAGTAACAAATGTGGAATACAGAACCAAACCCAATTAACATCCAGTCATATTTCCTTAACTGTGTGGTAAAGTACAGAGGAAGAAAGAAGAAATTCAGCAAGAATGGTTTTCAATCTCAGCCCAATTTGTGCAGCCTACATACACCTCACAAGCTCTGCTCCCAGCCAAGCAAATGATCTAATATTAATATCTGTCATACAGAAAGGCAATCTTGTCTTTTAATGATGCCCTTTCTAGCTCCAGAGTTCAATTCTTTCTTCACACATTAAGACAGTGTCAAAAATTATAATGACTAATGCAAGGTTGAATTTTAGCACTCCTTGTTAAATCTGAGTTTCCAAGCATGTAGTTTCAATCTCATTTTATAGTAACACCCTTTCAGTCATGGAGGGACAATAATGTATCCAGGGTTTAGTAGTTTAAGAATTGGTTATCTGATATTCTCCCAGAGAACACACATTCCATTATATAAAACCTTATTCTTAATGTATTACATCAGGTTCTTATTAAAAATATTCAGCCATGCCATGTAGGTTGAATGATATTTAATAAAATTAACTTTGCTATTTGACAATAAAAGGGGCATCTTTTAGATTGGCTGCTTGAGAAAGGAATATGAAGTCATTGTCTCGAGTACAGGAGAAATGTCTCTTTCAGGTCAAGGAGCCTAGAGAGCAGTGAAGTTTTGATTAAGAAGTATCTTGAAGGTACAGAATCTGTTTTTTGTTTTATTTTGTTTCATTTTGTTTTGTTGCATAAGCTGTGTTACTGACTTTGCTGTGTGTTTAGTCATGCTCTTTTTTTCCTCTCTTAGTGAAATTAATTTTCTAAGAAGTATTCATTGAATTAGGGAGAATTATAGATGGCAGTAGTATTAGGAATTGCCTCACCTCTCCTCAAGTCCAACCTTGTAATTTTACAGTTGTAATTGAATTGATTAAGTAGGGTTTGAAATGAGTTGGAATGAAATTTGAATTGAATTGGAATTGAAATAGTAGTCAAGAATTCAGAATAGATGTTTCTATCTCCAGCTCAGCCTTAATACTGTCTTTTGCATGTAGCATAAGTTATACTCCAAAGACTATGTTGAAGTGAAAGAAATTAATGAATCCTCTAGATTTTGAAATAAAGTAAAAGCTATATTTTCAACATTAATAATCAAAAGAGAAGAGCACACACAAGACTTGCACAACCTTGAGATAGAAAAACAATTTCAAGATGGAGGAGGACTGTGGGCATGAAGTTATACAACCTGATGAGGAATTGTAGGAAACAAATAGTTATTGAATGATGAACAGCCAGGTTGCTTTAAAGATGTGACCTCTGCTAAGCATAGAGATCACCACCCGGATGGCCCCATGACCAAAAATACTTGGACAATACAAACTAGACCTAATCTGTCCAAGAAAAGAGAAAAGTTATGAAGATAGGTAGATAGGACAGTGCTGGTAGACATAGGAGGAGTTTGGAAAAGAAAGGGCAAATGTAATCAAAAGATAGTGTATGAAATTTTAAAGAATAAATGATTGCAAGAAAAGGATGAGAGACTGATTCAAGGCCAAAATAAATACAGGAAAATATTTAATAAAAAGGAATTCTCCAAAAATATTTTAGTGTAAATACTTTTATTTTAATATGTATTATTTTCTAGTATCTTTTTTTTGAAAATGTTAGTCTCTGAAGGGGACAAAACCAGCCATCCCATTATATGAGAATCTCCAGTGAAGAAATTATACAATGTATACGTGAAATAATGAGCCAGACATTTTATTAACAAAAATAGAAGAAAAGTAGATCTACCTCTTAAAATTAGGCATTGGAATCCAAAATAAATTTTCAAGCCTATCCTTGGCACTAGGATTTCTAGTGTCTTGCCATTGCTATAACACTGCTAGAAATCTCCTAATGAGAGCTTTGCAGATATCCCTTTCCTACTGACTCATGGTGTGACAGCTTGTGGAGTTAAATATGTATCAACACCTTCTTGCTATAGAAAAGTTTCCAGGGAGACACGGCTATCTTATGCCCTGTATGTGGAAGCTTCTATTCTTAAGAGTTTCAAAAGAGGTGTGTAGTAAACATACCTTTGATTTCTGTTCTAGGAGAGGAAAGTATGTTTGTGTGTGTCTGTGTCTGTGTGTATCTGTGTATATGTGTCTATGTGTTTGTCTGTGTGTGAGTGTTCATACGCATTAGAGTGTGAAAGCAAGACTTATTATATGTGCCTGTGTTTCTGGAGAGAGTTAGAGAGATACAGGAAATGGATGTATGTATTGACCAGCCCATGATGCTGTCAACTCTCTCACTGAAGTGCAAGCCACCCAGTTTGGCTAAACTGCTTAACCTGTGAGCTCTTAGAATCCTCTGTCTCAACTCCTCCAGAGTTTTTCAGAAAAGCAATACAATATTTGTTCTTCAAGAACTTTTTCTCAGATCTAGGGCATAGACACCTAAAGAATGAAATGATGCACACAAATCATAAAGCAAAAAAAGCTCTTAATATTTTCTAGCATGCAAAAAAAACTTATACTCCTGAAATATTCTAATTTTACGCAGAAACTTAATGTACAACATTGTGAAAGTTCCTTCAAAAGTATTCTAGCTTAAGAATCAATTATCAATTTAGAAGAGACTAAACGTAAAATTACTTTATATGTTAAACATTTCTTTAGGTGCTTCTCAGCCATTCAGTATTCCTCAGTTGAAAATTCTTTGTTTAGTTCTGTGCCACATTTTTAATAGGATTATTTGATTCTCTGGAGTCTAATTTCTTGAGTTCTTTTTATATATTTGATATTAGCCCCCTATTAGATGTAGGATTATTAAAGATCATTTCCCTATCTGTTGGTTGCTGTTCTGTCCTATTGACAGTATCCTTTGCCTTACAGAAGCTTTGCAATTTTATGAGGTCCTATTTGTCAATTCTTGATCTTAGAGCATAAACCTTTGGCGTTCTGTTCTGGAAATCCCCCCCCCGCACCTATGTCTTCAAGGCTTTCCCCCACTTTCTTTTCTATTACTTTCAGTGTATCTGGTACTATATAGAGGTCTTTGATCCACTTGAACTTGAGCTTTGTACATGAAGATAAGAATGGGTCAGTTTGCATTCTTCTACATGTTGACCTCCAGTTGAATCAGCACCATTTGTTGAAAATGCTGGATTATCACTCCCTACCCCATTGGATTGTGTTAGCTCCTTTGTCAAAGATCAAGTGACCATAGGTGTGTGGGTTCATTTCAGGGTCTTCACTTTTATTCCCTTGATTTGCCTGCCTGTGTCTGTACAGATACCATACAGTTTTAACATGATTGCTCTGTAATATAACTTGAGAACAGGAATGTGATTTCCCCAGAAGTTCTTTTATTTTTGAGTATAGTTTTCACTATCCTGGGATTTTTGTTATTCCGAATGAATTTGCTAATTGCTCTTTCTAATGCTATGAAGAATTGAGTTGGGATTTTGAAGGGGATTGCATTGAATCTGTAGATTGCTTTGGGCAAGATGGTCATTTTTACTACATTAATCCTGTCAGTCCATGAGCATGGGAGAACTTACCATCTTCTGAGGTCTTCTTCGATTTCTTTCTTCAGAGATTTGAAGTTCTTGTCTTACAGATAATTCACTTGCTGGTTAGAGTCACACCAAGATATTTTTTTTATTATTTGTGACTATTAAATGCTTGCTGATATGAACCTGATGTCTCCTGGGAGGCTCTGTCAGATCCTTACTGATACAGATGAAGATGCTTATAACTACTCATCGTATTGAGCCTGGGGAACACAATGGAAAAGTTAGAGAAAGGACTAAAGGAGCTGAAGGATTTTGGAACCTCATACGAAGAATAACAATATCAGACACCACCCCCCAGCTCACAGGGACTAAACCACCAACCAACAAGTACATATGGAAGGACCCTTGGCTCCAGTCACATATGTAGCAGAGGATGGCATTGCCTGGCATCAATAGGAGGAGAAGCCCTTGGTTCTGTGAAGGATCTTTTCCCTAGTGTAGGGGAAGGCTATGGCGTTGAGGTGAAAGTGTGTGGGTGGGAGTGGGAGCATCTTCATATAAGCAGAGGGAGGGGTATGGGAGAGGGTTAAAAGGGGAAAATATTTGAAATGTAAGTATATCAATTATCCAATACAAATAAAATAAAATAAATAAAATTACTTTATGATACTTATTAAATATTCATTATCCAAAAGCATATAACCAAAATCACTTTTCAAACTTTAGAAGCTACAGATTTTAAGTAGTGGCAAATGTATAATGAGATAACTTTTGGTCATTACTGAAGTCAATATACAAAATTAATTTGTTTCCTATACAGGTTAATTTACTATGATATTTTAGACTCTCCTTTCTTTCTTTACCTGTGACCTAACATAATATGCCAGTTATGAACATTACAACCTCATGATGACAAAAGCATTATAGATTTTAGTTTTGGAAGTAGTTATTACCAATATCTTCATGATTAATGAAGGCAAACAAGAGTTATTTGTGCATGTAGTTAGTAAGAACCATGTGTTAAAAAAAAAACTAGCATCTTGAACCTTGATTTGAATGTATGTAGTAGAAATTTAGTCTTTTCCTTTTGAAGATGCAATATGTACAGATGAGTTTATTACTTCATAACTTTCATTTTCAAAATAACCCGACATCCCAGACGTCACCAACAACAACTTAGATATGTCCAATAATACGGATTAGATTACACTTTAAAGTGATTCACTTAACTCTGGATTTTTATTTTAATTTTTTGTATATTAAATTACGTGTATAAACACACTTCTGTGGAATATATTCGGTAATGTAAATACATGGAAGAATCCGGAAGCATTGTATCTCTTTAGAGATGAAATTTCAGGTAGTTGTGAGCTTCGCGTATGCATCGCAGCAAATGAAGATAGGTCATCTAAAGAGTCCTAAACACTATTTTTAATATTATTAATCATTTTATTTGCTTACATTTCAAATGATATCTCACTTCCTGGACACCCCTCCACAACCCCTCTATCCCATCCTGACCTCTCCTCCCTCTATGGAAGTGCTCTTCCACCAACTCACCCACTCCTGCCTCCTAGCTCTAGCATCCCTCTATACTGGGGCACCAAACCTCCACAGGATCAAGGCCTCCCCTCTCATTTGTGTCAGACAAGGCCATCCTGTGCTCCGTATGTTTCTGGAGCTCTGGAGTCTGCCTTGTATACTCTCTGGTTGATGGCTTAGTTTATGGGAGCTCAGGGTGTTCCGGTTAGTTGATAATGTTCTTCCTATGCGGTTGCAATCCCCTTAAGCTCCTTCAGTCCTTCTCCTAGCTCTTCCATTGTGTTCCCCAGGATCAGTCTGATGGTTGGCTGTGAGTATCTGCCTGTGTATTGGTCATATGGTGGTAGAGATTTTCAGGAAACAGCCATACCAGGCTTTGGTAAGCAAGCACTTCTTGGCATCAAAAATAGTGTCTGAGTTTGGTGTCTGCAGATGGATTGGATCCCTAGGTAGGGCGCTCTCTGGATGCCCTTTCCTTCAGTCTCTGTCCTGTTTTTTTCCCCCATTGGGCATGAATATTTGTGAATAAAAATTTTGAGATGGGTGGGTGGCCCCATCCCTCAACTGGATGCTGTACCTGTCTACTGGAGATGGTCTCTAAAGGCTCTCTCTCCCCTTTGTTGTGTATTCTGGCTAAAGTCATACACTTTACACTCTTATACACTCTTATAGTATACACTATTATCCACTGAATAATCTGTCCAGCCATATCATTTCCTTATGTTTTATCCTAAACTGTGTCCTCAAATATATTGCTCTAACATATAATATAAAGATTATTACAAATACAAATTAAAATCTGTTCAACAGACCTAGTTAATTTCCAACCATGATTATAAATGTAAATTTCGACATCCCTGTATATAGTCTGTAGGTGATCATGAATTCTTTTTTCTGAAACGAGTCTCCTTCTGCAAGCCACCACTACCACTGTTATCCATCTATGTCCATCTATGGACCTTAAGTATTAGCATGTCAAATTACTACTCACTTTCAAAGTAGAAAAGAGCCCCAAAACTCATGACTCACATATATACCCGTGAATGTCATTCTATGAGCAACAAGCAAACTGCAATTTTCCCTTTTTCCCTTCTACCATTTCTAAATAGAATCAGTGGCTTTTATTACTGGAGCTCTGACTCATGATTACAGAAACTGCTGTGACATTCTCTGAGGTTTTCCATGGCTGTCTACACTACTAAGCTTTGTTTTCTTTTTATTAGGGAAATTAGATCAAGGAACAGATGAGAAAAAGTACCAGTGATCAACAAACACATGAATAAATCAAGGTTCTGCAAGTTATCCCGTTGTTATAGCAACATTCATTCAAGAGACCTACTACTTTGGAAAACTGACAGGTGAAGCTAGCTTTACCTACTTAAAATCTGCAATTATATACTACTCTACTTAATGATTCTTGGTAAATAAATTTTTGGAGAAAAAAGTACTTAGTTTATATTTAGAAATGTGTGAATATTCTTATTGTTTTGAATTTGATAATGTAAAAATGAAAGGTTTTTCTTTTTTTCTTCCTTTTTTTTTCTTTTTTGCACTTTTAACCTTCGTGGATGTGTTAAAACATTTTATGTGCTTACTGCCTCTCTGGAGAAATTGGAAGAGGTTGTTATTTCTAGTTTTAAAAATCAAACATTGATTTCCACGGGCTTATAATTTTCAGTCCAGGATTTAAGCAACAGCCTCTCTAGTCTTTGTCAATAATTCCAAATTTGCATGAAGCCCTAAACTAATTTAACAGTCCTGACTTTCAGGAACATAATGTTTGCTTTATGTTTGCTAATGCTACCCTTATCTGGAAAGGTATGTAGCATAATCTCTCAATAAACTGCAGATTTCCTCCTTATACTGAAGAAAGGCAGTTGCAAATTTATATATTGATTTCCTGTTCAACCTGTTTGCTCATAGGGTACAGTGTTTTATGCTGTTACTCATGGAAAAGCAAGGGCTAATATATGTATTCTGACTTACATAGAACATTTAAGAATACATGTACAATGTGCATTTGTCTCAGTGCACAAACCCTCAGTGCACAAATGAGGCTATCAGTTTATAGATATCTAAATGTAGAATAGAGGGCATTTATGAAGTATAGTTATTTCATATATTTTCCTTATGTATACATATGTTAAGGTGACACATTTTTATTTTAGATTAAGGACCATGGCTATGACTCAGGCTAAATGATTTGTGTACATTGATGTGTGTGGGGTTTGGGGTTCAGATTTGCCTTTAGTAGGGCAAGCTGAAGATTACATTTTCTTAATTTCATCAGTAATAATCATATAGGTGCCAAAGAGGAGAAACATTTATAAGTGCTCACTGTATGTCAATATTTTGTGTTTTCCCACTAATGGCACCTTAATAGTAATAGTAGTAGGTTATCCTCTTGATCCTAATAAACTGTATAACCACAGTTTGTCCCCAACTAATACACCAGCTATGAATGCCATCTTGTGGTGTGGTGCGAACCTCAAATCTACTTTGAATACATTTGTGTTTCTCCCATAATATTCATGCCATTATTGCTCCAGTGGGTATGCTGAACCAGGCAGATCATTTTCTTTTTCTTCAACTCACAGACGAATAAGATTCATGATTACTCTCCTCCACTAATATCAAATATAGAATATTAAAACACCATAAAAGATTGTTAGAATTTACAGGTCAATACATTTTTTTCTCCGTGTTCTGTGACTCAAATAGATCATATTTTCAGAAATAGGGTCCTGTTGTTGATCTTGAGTGATTAAAAACAGGACTTCTAGTATCCTGAAATATTTGGTAATAATCTATAGAACTTCATAAGCTAAAAACTCTAAGAGCAGTTCTTGGCATTAACCAGTTTGTTTGCTTGTTTGTTTATATTGCATATTTACGTATTTATTTTTATAGCATGTGATGCCTAAATAGTGCATTGTTCCCTTTAAAGGGGTACATTCGTTTTTGCTAATTTTATATTTGTTTGTGTTTATATGTTATGGGGTTTCTCTTGCATTATACTTGAAATGACCTTTTTTTTTTTTTTTTTTTTTTTTTTTTTTTTTTTTAAACTTGAGTATTTCTTATGTACATTTGGCAAACATCCCCTCCCCTCCCCCCTTCCTTATGGGTGTTCCCTCCCCACCCCCCCCATTGCCGCCCTCCCCTGACAGTCTAGTTCACTGGGGGTTCAGTCTTAGCAGGACCCAGGGCTTCTCCTTCCACTGGTGCTCTTACTAGGATATTCATTGTTTTGAGGTCAGAGTCCAGGGTCAGTCCATGTATTTTAGGTATTCCCTGTTGGTTGTTTTGTTGTATATGGAGTCTCAAGCCCCTTCAAGGATTCCTTCAACGGGGGTCCCGTTCTTAGTTCAGTGGTTTGCTGCTGGCATTCGCTTCTGTATTTGCTGTATTCTGGCTGTGTCTCTCAGGTTCGATCTACATCCGGCTCCTGTCGGTCTGCACTTCTTTGCTTCATCCATCTTGTCTAATTGGGTGGCTCTATATGTAAATGACTTTTTCATAGGGTGTCCATTGGTTATCACTCCCTTAATTCCCTTATCTGCTGTGCACTTTTGCCTCCATTCCATCTAATCATTCCTTTCTAATTGTCACATTCTCCCCTTTAAAACAACTGACTTTATTTCCTCACCCTTAAAAATCTTCCTTCCTATTGTCCCATTATCAATTCATTGATTTTGGTAGGAATGAGACATACATTCCTGAAAGTTTGGAAGCTAATGTCCACAAATGAGAGAAAATGTACAATATTTTCTTTCTGAGTCTGGGTTACCTCACTCTGAATGATTCCTTCCAGCTCTGTGAATTTACCTTTGAATTTTCCAATTTAATTTTTCTTCAGAGCTGGGTAATATTCGCTACTTCAAAATAAAACAGAAGTCCTTATTTTGGCTGTATCCTCAAGGCTTTGCACATACTCATTACCTCATCAGTGTTTCTTTAAAAAATTTCCATGAACCATAAATGTCCACCAGTTGTTCCATAATTATCAAGCAATTATATTATAATTTATATAAGATACAATATAACAACTTACTAAAATGTAAAATATATTATGTATTTATAATACATATTATATTATTTATAATGAAATATGATCATATCTATCTTCCTATTTCGGTCTCCAACTTTTTCTGGACCTTCTATAAGTTTTTCCTTTAAAACTTCATGAGGTCCTTTCTCTTCTTCTTCCTCTCTTCCTATTTTTTATTTCCCATTAAGTTCAACCACTGCTGTCCATATGTGCAAGGGTGGAGCTCATTCAATGGATCATGTGAAACTTACTAATAGCTCTTCAGTGCCTTTAGAGCCCCTTCCCAACCCTTGCTGGACTGTTGGCTGACTTGATGTTGTGTAGATCTTGTGTCAGTAACCTTATAGTTTATGTACATCTTGACATTTAGGACTCAGTGCCTCATCTCTTCATCTGCAGGTGATTAAATTAAACTTTAAACAATAATGAAACCAATTAAATATCAGCCTTTCTTTAGCACAGTATTCCACAGAACTATGTTAATGATGAAACTCACCACCAAGGGAATGTTTGCCTTCGATAAATTTTGTAAGCAATTGCCATGGGCTCTATTGTGTGTTAATAAGATCTGTGTACCGGGGTTGGGGATTTAGCTCAGTGGTAGAGCGCTTGCCTAGGAAGCACAAGGCCCTGGGTTCGGTTCCCAGCTCCGAAAAAAAAAAAAAAAAAAGATCTGTGTACCCTTTAAACAAGTACTGTGACTTACTCTAATAATGTTCACTATACATAATACTCTCAAAGCTTTAAGATACTGTGGTAGAGCTGAAGAAAGAAGAGTCTTGTTGAGCAGAGAGAGAGGTTCCAAAATCTAGATCTTACGTACTTTATCATATAATTTAGTAATCACTTATGATTTTTAACAGATGTCTTAGTTAGGGTTTTATGTCTCAGAACAGACACCGTGTCCATGGCAACTCTTATAAGGACAACATTAAATTGCGGCTGGTGTACAACTTCAGAGGTTCAATCCATTATCATCAAGGTGGGAGCATGGAGGCATTCAAGCAGGCATGATGCAGGAGGAGCTGAGAGGTCTACAGGCCTCATCTGCAGGCCTCTAAGAGAAGACTGACTTCCAGAATGACACACCAACTCCAACAAGGCCACATCTCTTAATAGAGCCACTCCATAACAACGGATAATGAATATTTTCACTTATTAATATGATAATATAATTTAAATATGAAATCATGTTCCACCTTATATTTTTAATTTTTTCACATAAAATCAATAACATTACAAATTTAAGAAAGGAAAATTTATATCATTGCATTTTGCAATGCCATAATTAACATTATTAACTTAGCCTTATTAACCATTGGACTGAGAATGGGTTCTCCAATGAAGCAGTTAGAGGAAGGACTAAAGTAGCTGATGGGATTTGTGACCCAATAGGAAGAACAACAATATCAACCAACCAGACACCCCTAAGCTCCCAGGGACTAAACCATTAACCGATGAATACACATGGAGCCACCCATGACTCCAGCTGCATATGTAGCAGAGGTTGACCTTGTTAAGTATCAATGGGAGGAGAGGCCATTGGTCCTCTGAATGCTTGATGCCCCAGTGTAGGGGAATGCCAGGGCTGGGAGGTGTAAGGGAGTGGGTGGGTTTGTGGGTGAGCACCCTCATAGAATCAGGAGGAGTGTCGATGGGATAGGAGGTTTCCAGAGGGGAAGCCAGGAAAGAGGATAACATTTGAAATGGAAATAAAGAAAATATTCAATAAACAAAAGAAAGTAAATTATTGAATTCTAAATATGATTTGCCCCAAATTTTATTATTCTTAATCTTTGAGAAATCTATCTTATTACAGCCTCATAATGTTATCTGTTACCTTTCATATCTTTTATGTTGTTTGAACCAACACATATTCTAGTTATTTATTTTCCCAGAATTGTTATATAGTAATGAAAATATAATTATATCACATTTGTTATTTATGACTTCCAACCATTTCAATGCCCTCTACACTCTATCCAGTTTATAAACTATTATAATTAAATTACTTTCGTTAAATGCAAGGGTATGACTATAGAAAGTTCTTATTATTGCCTTATAGTTTTCTAAGATTTACTATTAATACTTTGATAATTATATTTATAGATTCAGATTAAATATTAGAGCAAATTATAACAACTAATCTTATCATTTTGATGTGGCCATAATAAAACTCCCAAAGCTGGTTATTAAAGAAAGAATTTGGTTCCTAGTTCTAATTCCATAATGTTGCACTAAAATAATTCTTAAATGGTGGTTAAGGCTAGTTGCAGTTGTAGAGAATCTATGCTTTGTCCAGGCTACATGTTGACAGACAACCATTTGCAACTATACTTCAATGAATCCAATATACACATCTGGTAATCACATGTATTTGTTTAAAAACTAATTGTATAAAATTAATAAGAAAGACAATTACGATGATAATTGTTTAATAAAGTTTTAAAACTGGATTTTTTTCTTGATATTTGGAGATGATTAATCAAAGAAAAATGTTGAAAAGAATCAAGAACAAACAAATTTCTGGGATTTTTATGTATAATTCAGCATATTCTATGGTTCTGAGAAACATTAGTGTACGAGCAATCTTTGATCAAGTCATAGTTCAAACTAGTCATCATATTTTACCCTATGAAGAAACCACAAACAGTTAAAAAGTATAAAAAAGAGGATGATAGAACTGAAGTAATGGAAAATTCATTAAGTGATGTATCACATGACTATAAAGACATGTGTAGGTCCTATAAATATATACACACATACCATTCCACTAAATGAATATGTACTTATTTATGAGATTTTCCATTTTGTAAAAATATTATCATTTTAAATATCTCTTGGAAGTAAGATCTGTTCTCTAATGAGATATTTTAAGATTGTTAAACAGATAGAATCTATGAGGATTCAAGGCCAGGTCAACTTGACTTTGCATTCAAAAAGGTATTTCTTCACTGATTATTAGACTATTTTTAGACATGTAGAATGTTTATAAATACACTATGTGCATACAGCCAGGGTTTTGCAAGAACTAAGAATATGGCAGTACTTAGGAAGCAGTTTCTGTTGATAAACAATTAAAAACAGGTGTGACCGGTTCACACATGTCAATGCTCCATGCTATCCTCCTGGTACTCTCAAAGCTGGTCATTCCCTTCCTGGTATTAGTTCTAGCACCATAAGGCCATATAGAACTAACATTAATTTATCTCAGCAGTGGCTGGTTGCACTATGGCACCATGCATAGCTATTCTCTTACTTCAGAGGTCTCTCCGCTCCCATTGCTAGTCACCCTGGCCAGCCCTGACCGTCTGGGAACTCCCAGCTACTCAGTAAAATCAAGACTGTAACCCAACAATCAGATTAATATGTTAAATTCTCAATCCACAATATATCCACACAATAAACTTACAACCAATTGATAAGGATATAAGCCACTCACCTAGATAAGATAAATTTGCCTATAGAAACCCATCCCAATTACGTTAGCAATTAAAGACTACCAGGATCTGGTTCATCTTTTTCTGTCTCTATCTTGATTCTCTTTCTTCTCCTTCTCTCCCACATTACAAAAACTTTGTCCTCGCCTTATTTTTTTACTTTCCAATCATGGCCTTGACCAAACTTGTGCCAGCCCTCACCTGCATCTGTTCAGAGGTAGCTTAAAGTTAATATTTGAAATCAATTATATAGGCATTTATGTACTTGATACTTCAAACAATAATCGGTGCTATTTTGAGGAAGAATCATCTCATTAGAAAGCTAGAAAAATGTTTTTAAATTTAAGTCACACAAAGCATGGAAGAATATCACAAACAAAAATTGATAGGAAAAAAGGGCAATGAAAACTATCAGCCTTCATTTCATTAATTGACCGGAGATGTAGAAGAAACAGGAATAATGGAACTCATGATGGGCTTTAAGGGTAGAAGAGGACAAACCAATCACAATCTTGTAGGTCAAGATAAAAGCTAGTATTTCATGCTTAGAGTGGTAAGTACCGACACCACCTTTTAAGTAAGCAACAATATGATGAAGTTTGAGTTATGAACATTATTCTGAATGTATGTCCAGTTTGGGAATTCCATTCATCTCTACAAATTCTAAACATAAATATTTCCGGGACAGGTTTTATCAAGATCAACAAAAACCTTCTTGTAGCACATTCAAATTAATTTACAAAGGACTGTGCCACACTGGACAGAAATGAAATACAAATAATTTATAGGACTTCTCTCCCTCAATGTGAGCAATTAAGGTAGCTTGCTGATAGGCTCAGCACTAAGAAATTAACCAAACAGCAACTGGGGATTGCGAACATGTTTCACATTTTTCATAACATTGTAAAGGATAAAATTAAAAAGAACAAAGGCAAAATTAATGAATTAGAAAAGAAAAACAAAATAATCCAGAACAGAACACATCTTTCGAAAATTTATTAAGTGGAAAGATGTTGTGAGGATGTGACATTTGAGACAACCCCTTAATATCACAAAGAAAGCCCCAGAAATCAATGCGGAGTCAGACACAAAGCAATTCTGAGAGAATTTGAAGGCAGAGAAAAGATCGCAGAGAGCTTTTAAGTCAAATTCAAGTTTGGAATTTTGAGAAAATACCATGTATTCTTATGTGGTTGGCAAAGTAACTGAGGAGGATCCCGTGACTATAGGCCATAATGTGGACCATTAGTAGGGTGCTAGAGATTTTATTATAAAAAACATCCATTGAAGGGATCTGTCATTTGTTTTGGAACATATATTTGAATACCTTTCCCTATCTATCTATCTACCTATCATCTATCTATCTATCTATCTATCTATCTATCTATCTATCTATCTATCTATCTATCTTTTCCTGTGTGTGCCTGTGTGTCCATGTGTTTGTGTATCTGTGTGTGTGTGTGTGTGTTTTCATATAACCAATTCATTTGCTGAAGGATTAGATTTGTGTATTAAATCTACACAAATGTCTTAAAATGTGCTGTGACAACTTCTGAGGTCATGACTTAGTAAAATGATGAACTTGATAGGAGATGGATTTAGTGGACATACCATCAGGTTAAATCTAGGAAAGTAATAGGAAATCTGTATACAACAGGATGAAAGTTCGTGTAAATATCTGCACTACACAAAGAGAGAAGAAAGGGCTAGATAAAACAAAAAGTTTAAGGAGCTAGCTGCAGTATAAATTAGAATGGGGAAAGAGGATTATACAGACTTTTGGAAAGTTTAAAGGTTATCATCAACTTTTAAAAAGCCAAGTTTAATCTAATGCTTGAAAGAAAGTTTAAAATTCAAGAGGTCAGAACTGATTCAAAGATAGCTCTTCAGAAATTCTGAAGCATAGTGGAATATTATGGCATTAAAATAATATTTTTAGGTAAAATGGTATATATTAACTTATATAAATTTTAAATATAATTCTTGCATTTCAATCTTTATTAAGAACAAGGACAAATATTTCAGGTACAAGAAAGAGTTTATTTGATATATACATATATATTTATATACATATATATATAAGAGTTTGAAAGTTTTTAATATATTTTTTGACTTATACATTGATAAAACTTTATAAGATATGTTTCTGTTTATAAACATCATTCAAATAAAGCTAATAAAAGTCTTATATGAGTTCTATAATATCTTAGTAACACCCAAGAAATTAAAATTTAAAATTTAAGTTCAAATAAGTTTAATTATCTTTGAGTTTGTTTATATAGTGATTTACACTGATGGATTTCTGTATATTAAACCATCCTTGCATCCCTGGGATGAAGCCTACTTGATCATGATGGATGACTGTATTGATGTGTTCTTGGATTCAGTTTGCAAGAATTTTATTGAGTATTTTTGTGTCAATATTCATAAGGGATATTGGACTGAAGTTCTCTTTCTTTGTTGGGCCTTTGTGTGGTTTCACTATAAGAGTAATTGTGGCTACATAGAATGAATTTGGTAGTGCTCTGTCTGTTTCTATTTTGTGAAATATTTTGGACAGTATTGGTATTGGTATGAGGTCTTCTATGAAGGTCTGATAGCATTCTGCACTAAACTCACCTGATCCTGGACTCTTTTTGGTTGGGAGACTTTGAATAATTGCTTCTATAACTTTAGGAGTTATGGGGTTGTTTAGATGATTTATTTGTTCCTGATTTAACTTTAGTACCTCGTATCTGTCTAGAAAATTGTTCATTTACTCCAGATTTTCCAGTTTTGTTGAATATAGGCTTTGTAGTAGGATCTGATGATTTTTTTTTTAATTTCGTCAGATCTGCTGTTATGTCTCCCTTTTCATTTCGGATATTGTTAATTTTGATACACTCTCTGTGACCTCTGGTTAGTCTGGCTAAGGGTTTATCTATATTGTTGGTTTTATCAAAGAACCAACTCCTGCAATTGTTGATTCTTTGTATAGTCCTTTTCATTTCTACTTGGTTGATTTCAGCCCTGAGTTTGATAATTTCCTGCCTTCTACTCCTCATGGGTTTAATTATTTCTTTTTGTCCTAGAGCTTTTAGGTGTGCTGTCAAAATGCTGGCATATGCTCTTTCCTGTTTCTTTTTGCAGGCACTCGGAACTATGAGTTTTCCCCTTAGCACTACTTTCATTGTGTCCCATATGTTTGAGTATGTTGTACCTTTATTTTCATTAAATTCTAAGAAGTTTTTAATTTCTTTCTTTATTTCTTCTTTGACCAAATTGTCATTGAGTAAAGCATTGTTCAACTTCCATGTATATGTGGATTTTCTGTCATTATTGTTGTTATTGAAGACCAGTCTTAGTCTTTGGTGATCTGATGGGATTATTTCTATCTTCCTGTATCTGTTGAGGCCTTTTTTGTTACCAATCATTTTAGATGCTGAGAAAGAATTTGACAAAATTCAACACCCCTCCATGATAAAAGTCCTGGAAGGATCAGGAATTCAAGGTCCATATCTAAACATAGTAAAAGCAATATACAGCAAACGAGTAGCTAATATCAAATTAAATGGAGAGAAGCTTGAAGCAACCCCACTAAAATCAGGGACTAGACAAGGCTGCCCACTCTCTCCCTACTTATTCAATATAGTACTCCAAGTCCTACCCAAAGCAATCAGCAAATGAAAGGAAGTCAAAGGGATAAAATTGGAAGAGAGGAAATCCAAACATCACTATTTGCAGATGATATGAAAGTATACTTAAGTGACCGCAAAAGTTCCACCAGAGAACTACTTAATCTGATAAACAACTTCACCAAATGTCAGGTTATAAAAGTAACTCAAACAAATCAGTAGCCTTCCTCTACTCAAAGGATAAACAGTCTGAGAAAGAAATAAGGGAAATAACATCCTTCACAATAGTCCCAAATAATGTAAAATATCTTGGTGTGACTTTAACCAAGCAAGTGAAAGATCTGTATGACAAGAACTTCAAGTCTCTGAAGAAAGAAATTTAGGAAGATCTCAGACTATGGAAAGATTTCCCATGCTCATGGATTGGCAGGATTATGATAGTAAAGAGGTCATTTAATCAAAAGCAATCTACAGACTCAATGAAATCCCCATCAAAATTCCTTCTCAATTCCTTATAGAGATAGAAAGAGTAATTTGCAAATTCATTTGGAATAACAAAAGCCCAGGATAGTGAAAACTATACTTAACTACAAAAGAACTTCTGGGGGAATGACCATCCCTGACTTCAAGCAGTATTACAGAGAAATAGTCATAAAAACTGTATAGTATTGGTACAGAAACAGGCAGATAGATCAGTGGAATAGAAGTGAAGACCCAGAAATGAACCCATACACCTATGGTCACTTGATCTTTGACAAAGGAGCAAAAACCATCCAATGGAAGAAAGATAGCACTTTCAACAAATGGTGCTGGTTCAACTGGAGGTCAGCACTGACAAGAATGCAAATCCATCCATTCTTATCACCATGTACAAAGCTTAAGTCCAAATGGATCAAAAACCTCCACACCAAACCAGATACAATCCAAGTAATAGAAGAAAAGGTGGGGAAGAATCTCAAACACATGGGCATTGGAGAAAATTTCCTGAACGAAACACCAATGGCTTATGTTCTAAGATCAAGAATCGACAAATGGGACCTCATAAAACTGAAAAGCTTCTGAAAGACAAAAGACACTGTCATTAGGACAAAATGGCAACCAACAGATTGACAGAAGATCTTTACCAATCCTGTGTCTGATAGAGGACTAATATCCAAAATATACAAGGAACATAAGAAGCTATAATCCAGAGAGCCAAATAACATTATTAAAATGGGGTACACAGCTAAACAAAACATTCTCAGCTGAGAAATATCAAATAGCCAGAAAGCACCTAAAGGAATGTTCAAGATCCTTAATCATCAGGGAAATGCAAATCAAAACAACCCTGAGATTCAACAAGTCAGAATGGCTAAGATCAAAAAAATCAGGTGACAGCAGATGCTGGTGAGGATGTGGAGAAAGAGGAACACTCCTCCATCCTTGATGGGATTGCAAACTGGTACAACCACTCTGGAAAACTGTCTGGAGGTTCTTCAAAGATTCGACATTCCACTACCTGAGGACCCAGCTATACCTCTCCATACCCAAAAGATGCTCTAACATGTAACAAAGACACATGCTCCACTATGTTCATAGCAGCCTTATTTATAATAGTCAGAAGCTGGAAAGAACCCAAATGCCCTTCAACAAAGGAATGGATTCAAAAAATGTGGTACATCTTCACAATGGAGTACTACTCAGCTATCAAAAACAATGACTTCATGAAATTCATAGGCAAATGGAATGAACTAGAAAATATCATCCGGAGTGAGTTAACCCAATCACAGAAAATAGACTTGGTATGCATTCAATGATAGGTGGATATTAGCCAAAAAGCTCGAATTACCCAAGAATTATTACAATCCACAGACCACAAGAAGTTCAAGAAGAAGGATGACCAAAATGTGGATTCTCCCACTCCTTCTTAAAAGGGGGAAAAATATTCATAGGAGGGGATATGGAAGCAAAATTTAGAGCAACAACCGAAGAAATGGCCATTCAGAGCCTGCCCCACATATATATATATATATATATATATATATATATATATATATATATATATATATATATATATATATATACCGCCACCAAAATGAAGCTATAAAACGCTTGCTGAAATGTACCAGATATAGATCTTTCCTGAGAGTCACATCCAGAGCATGTCCAATACAGAGGTCAATGCCAGCAGCAAACCACTGAACTGAGAACAGGACCTACTCATGGGGAATTAGAGAAAAAATTGAAAGAGCTGAAGGAGCTTGCAACCCCATAAGAACAAAAATGCCATCAAATCAGAGCTTCCAGGGACTAAATCACTACCCAAAGACTATACATGGATTGACCCAGGGCTCCATCTGCATATGTAGCAGAGAAGAGCCTTGTTGGGGCACCAGTGGGAGGGAAGCCCTTATTCCTGCCAAAGTTGGACTCACAGTGCAGGGGAATATGGTGGGGGCTAAGGGGAATTGATGGGAATAATACCCGTATGAGAGAGTGGGAGGGGATGGGGGATTATGGACAGGAAACCGGAAATGGAATAACATTTGAAATGTAAGTAAAGAAATATATCTAATAAAAATAAATAAATAAAAATAAATTTAATTAGATTGATTTTCAAATCTTACAGAACGCACATCATGCCTAGAAATGAGCATAATGTCAAACTAAAAACTTGCAAATTTTTGTACCAAAATGAGGTTTAAATAAGTGAATTGCCACACATTACTGACTACAAACCAATATTTATTACCTGACACCTGGCTTAACTTGCATGGAAAATTACAGTATTTACATCTATATAATGTTATATTCTCTAGATTATGTATTAAAGGACTGTGTATGCATAAACATTAAATTAAATCTTGGCTTATTTTTGGGTATCTCTTAAAAATATACAACGGGGAATTTTCCAGGTTTTCATTATTGACAAATGATTACTGATATATACAAAAAACAATATCCTTCTCATTTTGTTTCAAGTATAAATTTAAAAATTCAGGCAATTTTTCCTTTTTGTTCTGATGTTAATTGTGATTTCATTATTACATTCTCCCTTTCTACTGAAAGGTACTGTGTACCTCTCTCTACAGGTTACTTTTGTACAAATCAATAAAAATGAATATTCTGGATATAATAAAAATATACTTAATTTCTACTGATTAGGGAATCTAAAAGTCCATATTTTAAATGACTACAAAGTTCACTATTAGCTTCTGCAGAAAAGATAATGTGTATGAGTATTTTACACCCTGTTTTCCAGTCCTACTGCATTTCCAACTCGCAATCATGTTAAGTTCAAGCAAATACTCTTAACATTTTCTTGAATTACAACTCTTTATGTAAAAGTATGTGTTCTGTGAGTTTACAGTTCTCCAGTCAAAACTGAAAAACAAAAGATTTAAAAATGTAAACTACCAAGAATAAAATTGTTTTTTTTTCCTGTAAAAACCAGAGATTTCAAAAGTGTTCACTTCTCACCAGATATCATTCAATTCTCCTTTCCAAGTGAAAGTGGATAATTACTTTTTATCACATCCAAGCATTGAATGACCTGGGTAGAATATGAAAAGTTTGACACCATGTTGTATTCTGGTATGCTCTTTCTGAAGTGTTATATTTACTCTTTGTAGAGTTTTTGGCTACATAATATGGAAAATGAGGTTAACAAATTAGAAGACATTATATGTTCATGTTCGTTTGCTAATTTAGCCTTTATGAGAGAATAAACTGATACATTTGTGATAGAAAGAAAGTTAATAGCAAATATGTTGGATTTTTCAATAATCATTGATAAGTAGAAAACAAATACAAATGGTATAAACTGTACTTTGTATCTACACATGAGAGAATATAATTTCAGGTACTTTTAATGAATCTTTTTGGAATGCATTGATCAGGGGCTAGTGTTTATTTGTAAGGCTTCAGCTTGATGTGAGGAGAAGTGTAGCTGTTGAAGCTTTAGAGCAAAGAAGAATTAATATTTTATTCTCATTTCTTTATGAGAAAAGAAAATAATTAAACAATATTTTCTATGCAAAATTGCAATAATTCCTTACGATATGAACCTCATCAGATTGCAAAGATATTTCTACATTAACTGGCCATCCAAACAATCAAATAAAACACCCAGGATTTTATCAAAAGCAATTAATCTTTTTTTCAAACAGTGTATGACATTTCACTGTGTAATTGCACAGGAAATTAAAACTCTTTTCATAGGTTTAATAATGTATGAGAGATGGGCTTTGGAATAATTGTTTTATTGAGCTTTATCATCCTAGGGCGTGGTGTACAAGCTGTGGCTTGCCATTTTGCCTGTGTCATTTCAAAGATGAATTAGAGAAAAACACTACAGGGACACCATTCTGGCTCTCCAGGATATAAGCAGGCACTGAAACTCACACAAGTATCTATCACTTTTATTTTTTCTTTCTGCAGGCACAGTAAATCTTTGATTGCACATATGACGTTTTCACAATAATGCTATTTCCTAGACCCATATTATCATGTAGGGTCGGGTTGCTTCCTATGTTCATCTTGATGCGTTTTTGAAAGCCTAAACTATCATTAGAAAATCATGATTTTTTTTTTGTCCATGGCTTAAAATGTGAGTATTCTACTAAGTGATTAAACTTTGTGTGTGTGTGTATGCGTGTGTGTGTGTATGTGTATGTGTGTATGTGTGCGTGCGTGTACGTGTGTGTGTGTATGTGAATATATGTGCATTTATGTGTGTTGGTGTCTTCTTGTGTATACCAGTGAATGTGTGTGTACTTATAGCAAGAAGACAGAGATTGATCTCGTGGGATTCCTCAGGTGCAGACTTTTCTGATTACTGAGATGCCTTTAATTGGCATAGTGCTTGGTGCTTAGTGTAGACTGCCTAGCTAGCAAAGCCCAAGGATCTGCCTACATTTGTCTGCTCATTGCTCAGATAAACATGTGTTATGCTTGGATTATGTAAAACTCCTTTAATGGTATTTAAGTGCAAAGATTCACACAATGCATATTATAATGTTTTCAGATATAATATATACATAGGTACAGAAATACAGAAGATAGATGATAAACGTCATTAGCAAAATTTTTAAGAGATACATAATTTCTAAGATGTAGAATTGTTATTCCTCATTTGGTCAGGAATGAATCTTTATTTTAATCCTCATTTTACTTTTATTAATCTTATATAAATATAGCATATAAGAGGTAATTATAAGCAAATACTGAAGATAAAAGAGTTGCAGTGACATTTTGAGAAATAAAAATAGCAAGATGAGGTGACAGGAGATGACAATACTCAATATCAAAGCTGAATACTTATCTTCAACCCACACATTCTGCTAATAAAAAAGATTTCTTTTAAGTTATATTTGGTTGAAATATACATAGATCTTAACAAGAAAGAGAAATAACCTCATTTTTTTAACTCCTACAGTTCTCAGATATGTTCAAGCTGTTCAACTGATGTTTTGTAAATAATAATCATTTCTCTCGAAAAGTTATTGAAAACTATGTATGATTTGAAACATTTAAGATGCGTTATTGGAATACATATGAACAAAGCAACAGGTCACAGAAAGCATTATCAGAAAGAGATTATTCATAATAGATGCTACTGTGTAAAGTAACTCAAGTTTATAAAAGAAGTCAAAATGTTATTCTTTTCCAAAATTTTTAGATATCACAGCTTCCTACATCTATTCTGTAATAAGTGTCAGTACTTCCAAGGGTAATGATGTCTAGAGATGAACTTTACAGGAAATGATGCAATAACTCATCTCAGAAGAGATGTGGATGAAATTCTTATGTTATAATGGAAAATGAAGATCTGTGTAAAGAGATTTTAATCCAGCAACATGTTTCTCTGGTAAGGTATCACTTCCAAAGATCTGATCTGGCCTGAATACAGACATGCTCTTAGTACACACATTTGATTTGGCTGACAGAAATACAGACGTGCCTTTACTACTCACCATTAAACCTAAACAATGACATCTAATTGATGGGCAAAAAAAGTGACGAATCAGAGAAAGATTTGACACAATGAGTTGGAAATAGGATACACAAAACTCTCATGAGAACAGATAGGAAAGAGATGCTATTTAAGAGCAGTGAGGAAGAAAGAGTCAATTGAACCAGTTTCTGTTTGAAAATCCGAATTCAGTTGTGCTTAGTTTGGAGCACCTCAGATTAGTGGATTTAGGATCAGTTCAGTTTGTGGAGTTCAGGGGCCGTCTTTCCAGGCAGAACAATCCAGTAATTGGGAGAAGGCAATTTGAATCCTTCGATTTGAAGATGAGTTTAAGCCAGAACAGTTGAGTGGAACTAACCAACAAGAGTTCAAAAAGAACTAAAAAGAGGGAGTTCATTCAAGAGTAAGTCTTGGAGGTAGAAACATTTTAGGCATAGGTTTACAAACAGAGTCTGGAAGGTGAAGCCTTCAAGGTCCAGACTTGCAGAAGATTAGAATATATGGAGACTTGAAGCTTACAGGCCTTAGAAATATTAAGATACAAATGTTCTTGGCTCAGTCCAAGCCATGCATTTGTACAGTTTGGGTATGGTTCTCATTGCAAACCTTCATCTGAGGAAATAAAAGTGACCTTTACACTTACAGATCTGCAAAATAAGAACATTACAAACAAGAGATTGTAAGAATAAAGATGTTACATAGTAAAAGAAAAATGGAAGGGAAAGGGAAGAGAGAGATAAAAATGAGTGACATGAGAAGAAAGGAATGAGGCCACAAAGCAGCAAGAGCTGCAGTGAGTGATGGTAAGGGCTTGGCAGCATTTAACCCATATCAACGGGGAGGGAATCCTCAATAAGCAGTAGTCCAGATTACTCTTGGACCCTTCTGTGAAATCAAACCAATGATCTCAGTAATATGATGAGAACATTTTTTAAATATGAAAATTTGAGGTTTTGTCATGAAAATTATGATCGTCCATTACACATTAGGCCTAGTTGTAAGCAATATACTTTTCTTTCTTATATTGATCTGCAAAACATTTTTGAAGAATTTTGATACCTAGAAAGATATCTTACTCCTAAAATCGGTATGCTCCTCATAGTTTAAAATAATATGAATTAAAATTATTTTGGGTTCAGTAACATTTATACTTAATGCTTGCATGATGTCATGTTCTCACTATACTTTTTAGAAAGATAATTCTGAATGAATCAATAGTTTAGGCAATGGCGAAATTCAGCTTTTTAATAATAATGATTAAGCATATCTGTGAAACTGTTGTGTATCTGAAGTCAACAGAACAAAAAGAGGAAGCATTAATTTCTTTTTAAAATATTTTTTATTTATTTGTACACTCCAGATTTTATTCTTCTTCTGGTCCACTCTCCGACTGTTCCACATCCTATACTTTCCCCCACCACCTCTGTCTCCACAAAGCTGTCCTCAACCCACCCACCCCACCAGACCTCTAAACTTCTGGGCCTCCAGTCTCCTGGTTAGATGCATCTTCTCTGACTGAACTCAGACCCGGGAGTCCTCTGCCATATATAGGAAGCATTTATTTCTAGTGGAACAAAATTTGCTATTCAAGTAATAAAGACCTCAAGTATTCATAGATAAAATATCAATGTGTTTCTTGTAACAGAGTCTAATTTCATTTTCTGTGTTTTCATTAAATCTTTAGAATGAAATGCTACTCTAAATGGAAATATCAACTTATCAAAAACTATAAATATTTATGACCTGTTGATGGAAGAGGAGCCACAATACCAACTAACTGGTTCCCTGTACCTATAAGTCTCCTGTTGCTTGTAAGCATATGTCTGTAGTTATTTTGAAATTTATATTTCATGACAGTAATAATTACTAAACATCAATAAAGAACTTTGTATTAACTCTACATTATTTTAGTACTTATGCATTGGTATGTAAAATTTATGGTTAGCTCCCAGAATGAGAAGCATATCCATGTTAAACTGGTAAGGTGTTCCAACGAACTCTTCAGAAAGCTATGTAGAGTGGAAATCCTAGGGGCTAAACTGTAATTCCATGCTATATTTGATTTCATGAGATTATGTGGTTTTTGAGAAAATGTGCTATATTTAATCCTTCACATGTGAAGTATCATTAGGTTCTATGTTTTACACTTAAGGTAATTATTCTTTAATTAATGAAACTTAATTCCAATCTCAAAAATTATTACATGACTATGGTAAGCTTATAAAACACCTTTTATTAAATTTGTGTATTATGTACACCAACAAATATTTTCTATTAATTTTGAAATTTATTTTCTAGGAAATTATAAAGGAAAATTTAATTTAAAATGTTTCTGTATTAATTGTTGTCTTTTAAGAGGAAAAGGAGCTTGTTGGAAACTAGCCAGAAACCAAAAAATAGTAAGGATACATGCAGGCACTGCCATAAGTTAAAAAAACAAAACAAACAAACAAACAAACAAACAAAAAACCCTGTTGTAGTACTTTCCATTAAGTAAACCCTTTAGTCTTTCTTGAAATTTTCAAAGCACTATTATGTATTGAGGTTTGGTCTGTTGCTATATACTGTCATGATAAATTCTGTATTGGAAGGTCTAGGGCTAAGATTGAGTTCTTATATTTATAAACTTTTAATTGACTTTATTTTGGTTTTAATTGGTTATTTTATTTATTTACATTTCAAATGCTATCCACTTGACTGATTTCCCCTCCAGAAACCCCCTATCCCATCCTCCTTCCCTCTGCTTCTATATTGTGTTTCCCACCTATACACCACATCCTGCCTCCCCGCCTTGGCATTCCCCTACACTGGGGCATTGAGCCTTCATAGAACCATGGTTTTTTTCCACCCATTTATATCCAACAAGGCCATCCTCTGCCTCATATGAGGGTGGAGCCATGAGTCCCTCTATGTGTACTCTTTGATTGGTGGTTTAATCCCCAGGAGCTTTGGGGTTTTGTTGGTTGATATTGTTGTTTGTCCTATGGGGTTGCAAATCCTTTCAGCTCCTTCAGTCCTTTTTCTAATTCCTCCATTGAGGAATCTATGCTCAGTCCAATAGTTGTGTGTGAACATTCGCCTCTGTATTTGTGAGGCTCTGGCAGAACCTCTCAGGAGACAGCTATATCAAGCTTCTGTCAGCAATCACTTTTGGCATCCACAATAGTGTCCGGGGTTTGTGTCTGTGTATGGGATGGATCACCAGGTGGATCAGTCTCTTAGAGGATGGCCTTTCATTCAGTTATTGCTCCACACTTTGTTTCTGTATTTTCTACTGTGAGTATATTGTTCCCCCTTCTAAGAAGGACTGAAGCATCCGTTCTTTGGTCTTCCTTCTTCTTGAGTTTCGTATGGTCTGTGAATTGTATCTTGGGTATTCTGAGGTTTGGGGCTAATACCCTCTTATCAGTGTGCACATATCATGTGTGGTTTTTTGTGACTGGGTTACCTCAATCACTATGATATTTTCTAGTTTGATCTATTTACCTAAGAAATTCATGAAGCCGTTTTTTTTAATTGGTGAGTAATACTCTATTTTGTAAATATACCATATTTTCTGCATCCATTCCTCTGTTAAAGGGTTTGTTATACAAACATTGTTATTTAATTTAATATTATTAACTAAATAAAATTAGCTACAGCTTAATACTGAAAGGATTAGAGGTAAGGGGGTATTGAGTTACTTTATTGGTAGTGGAGAAGAGATGGAAGTGAGGAGAGATCAATCAGGAAAGGAAAGAAGTTAAGAGAAACGAGGTGAGGAGGTTCTTATGAGGGGAGACAAACTGGGAGCACCACGTTAGGAGAAATGGCAAGTATATTCAGCATACTGCTAGGTAGCTAGCCAGTTTACCTGTTTGAAATGTAGATTAGTGATTACTCATAACAATTGTCAAAGCCAAATAAAATAACCATAGTCTGAGTTTCTTTTATCTGTCAGCTATATGGAGATTAGCATAAACAATTATGTTTGTGATTTCAGTCATGAATCTATGCTGTCATTAAATATCAAAAGCTGTCATTAGATTAAAAATATCAGATAATACCACAAAATCTTATACTCAAAGAAAGTAGGAGATCTAGATTAAATTTTACACAGATACCATGTATCAAAGTTAAATCAAGAGCAGGTATAGTATTAAACAGTCCCATATCCCATAAGGCAATAGAAGTCATTAAAAACCTCCCAATCAAAAAGAGGGTCAGATGGCTTTAGCTCAGACTTCTATCAGAACCTCAAAGAAGACCTAATTTCAAAGTTCCTCAAACTATTCCATATATAGAAAAAGAAGGAACACTACCCACTTCCTTCTATGAAACCACAATTACTCTGATACCTAAACCACACAAGGAACCAACACAAAAAAAGAGAACTTTATACCAATTTTACTTATGAATATTGATGCAAAAATACTCAATAAAATGCTAGAAAACAGAATCCAAGAATAATACATCAAAACCAGCATTCACTACAATCGAGTAGGCTTCATTCCAGGGATGCAAGGTTGGTTCAATATATGAAAATCCATTAACATAATCCACTGTATAAACAAACTCAAAGGAAAAAATCACATGATCATCTCCTTAGACTCAAAGACATTATTTGACACAATACAATACCCCTTCATGTTAAAAGTATGGAAAGAACAGGAATTCAAGACCCATAACTAAACATAATAAAAGCCATATACAACAAACAACCAACCAATATCAAATTACACGGAGAGATACATAAAGCAATTATACTAAAATCAGGGACAAGGCTGCCCACTCTCCCCTTGTCAATTCAATATTGTACTCAAAATTCTATCTAGAGCAGTAAGATAACAAAAAGAGACCAAGAGGAAACAAATTGGCAAAGAAGAAGTCAAGGTATCAATAATTGCAGAAGATATGATAGTACACATAAGCAAAATTTCTACCAGAGAACTTCTATGTTTCATGAAATATAATAATAATAATAATAATAATAATAATGATGATGATGATGATGATGATGATGATGATAATGATAATAATAATATTAAATGGCACCATCCCACTATAGTGCCAGCTACTCTCTTCTGTCTTGCTACTTCCATGGCTAGAGCCACACAATGACCACCTATCTCACAGTTCTCTTTTGGCAGATCCTGCTCACATTACCAGCAATCTGCCACCTACGGTAAGCAGTCGCAAATACCTATAATCTGGTAAAATCAAAACTCTACAGGCTCATAATTTATCAATCAGATTTATATCAGTAAATTCTCACCCCACAAAACATCCACACAATGAACTCAGAGTCCATTGATATTGATATAAGCTGCCCACCTACATAAGACAAATTGTCCTGTAATTATCCATCCCTTATAAGATATTTAGAGCTACCTGTGGCTATTTAAAGTTCAAGTGGATCAAAGACCTCAACATAATCAGATACACAGGATTCAATTGAAGCAAAAAGTGAGAAAGAACCTTGGACTCATGGGCACAGGGGCAAATTTCCTGAAAAAAAAAAAAAAACATCAATGGCTCAGGGTCTAAGATCAACAATTGATAAATGGGACCTAATTCATTGTGACTCTGAGTTCATTGTGTGGATGTTTTGTGGGGTGAGAATTTACTGATATAAATCTGATTGATAAATTATGAGCCTCTAGAGTTTTGATTTTACCAAATTATAGGTATTTGTGACTGCTTACCTTAGGAGGCAGATTGCTAGTAATGAATCTGGATCATTTTTGTCTTTCTCCACTTTTCTTCCTTCCTCTTCCTTCCTCCCCCTCTCTCCTATCTTTCCTGTCTCTCAAAAACTCTCAGGCAGCCTTCCTTTTCCACTGTCCTATCACAAGCTCAAGCCTTGTCTTTCACCAGACCTCACCTGCTTCCAGACAACAATTTACACTTCTACAGGTGATAAAAAACTTCAGCAAAGGGGCTGGATATAAAATTAACTCAAATAAATCAGTGAGTAGCCTTCCTTTACAGAAGTGATAAACAGGCTGAGAAAGAAATTATGGAAACAACATCCTTCAAAATAGACAAATAATATAAAATATCTTGGGGTAACTCTAAAAAAAGTGAAAGGTGTGTATGATAAGAACTTTGATTCTCTCAAGAAAGAAATCAAAGAATACCTCAGAAAATGGAGAGATCTCCCATTCTCATAGATTGGTAAAATTAACATCATAAAAATGGCCATCCTACCAAAAGTCATCTACAGATTCAATGTAATCCCCATAAAAATTCCAACAAAATTCTTCAAAGATATGGAAAGCACTATTTTCAATTCATATGGAAAAATAAAACACCTAGAACAGTGAAAACAATACTTAAGAATGAAGTAACTTCTTAGGAATCACCACACCTAACCTCAAACTGTACTATAGAACAATAGTGATGCAAATTGCATGGTATTGGTACAGAGACAGGCAGGTTGTTCAATGGATAGATTAAAGACTGAGAAATAAACTGACATACTTATGGTCACTTGATCTTTGACAAAGAAGCCGAAAATATAAAATGGAAAAAAAGAAGCATCTTCAATAAATGGTGACGGTCTAACTAGCAGTTGGTATGCAGAAAAATGAAAATAGGTCCGAATTTTCACATTGCTCAAAGCTTAAGTTCAAGTCAATCAAAGACCTCAACATAACCAGATACGCAGTATTTAATAGAAGCAAAAGTGGGAAAGAGTCTTGGACTCATTGACACAGGGGCAAATTTCCTGAGCAAACCATCAATGTTTCAGGATCTAAGATTAACAATTGATAAATGGGACCTAATGAAACTGAAAAGCTTCTGTAATGCACGAGACACAGTCAATAGGACAAATCAGCACACTGTGAATTGGGTAAAAAAAATCTTTACTAACCATACATCTGATAGAGAGCTAATATCAAAAATATATGAAGAACTTAAGAAATAAAGCTCCAAAAAAAGGAAAACCAAAAAAGAAAACCAACAAAAAAATAACAACGAAAAACAAACACTGAATCAAAACATGGGGTATAGAGCTAAACAGAGAATTCACAACAGAAGAATCCCAATTTGCTGAGAAACCCTCTTAGAAATGTTGAAAGTCCTTAGTGACCAGAGAAATGCAAATCAAAACAACCTTGAGATTCCACCTTACATCAATCAGAATGGCTAAGATCAAAAACTCAAGTGATGACACATGTTGGCGAGGATGTAGAGAAAGAACACTCCTCTATTGCTGATGGGATTGCAAACTGGCACAACTCTAGAAATCAATTTGGAGCTTCCTCAGAAAATTGAAAATAGATCTACCTGAACTCCCAAATATACCACTCTTGGTCATACTGCCCACCATACCACAAGAACTACTATGTTCTGTCATTCCTGAAGCTGGAAACAACCTAGATGTCCCACAATAGAACAATGAATACAGAAAATGTGGTTCATTTTCACGAATACTATTCAGCTATTCAGAATGATGACATCCTGAGTTTTGCAGGCAAATGCATAGAACTAGAAAATATCATGCTGAGTGAGGTAACTCAGACCCCAAAGAACATGTGTGGTATATACTCACTAATAAGTTGATATTAGCCAAAAATGTACAGAATACATAGAATACAGTCCATAGAAGTCAAAAAGATTAACAAGCAGAAGGGCCCCAAGTGAGCATGTTTCAATTCCACTTGGGCAGGAGAATAAAACAATCCTGGGAGCCAGAGTGAAGGAGGGATGAGTTTGGGAGAGGGGAGGTGGTAGGGAAAAGGGAACGTGATCAAGTGTGAAGTTAGGGAAACAGGGGAGAAGTCATGAGGGCCAGCAGAATGAATGTAAATATTCAACCTCTGGGACTTGGAGATGGTGGAAAAATCTAGAAATTACCACAGACCTGGGAGATGAGAGACTCTCAGGACTCAAAGGTATTGACTTTAGAACAAATTCCCAACAGTAGGGAAAGGATACTCCTCATAGAGTCCACATCTAATAGAAAGACAAGGCATCCAAGTGGAGGGATATGGCAGCCTTCCCATAGTTAAAAAACTCTAAACAAATATTGTTTCTTTCTAAAAGAACTGCAGAGACAACAACTGAGAAGAGACTGATGGAAAAGTAGTCCAGGGACTAGCCCAGCTAGGGATCCATATCAAGGGGAAGGTCCAAGGCCTGATACTATTATTGATGCTATAGTATGCCTACACACAGGAGGCTAGGATGACTATTCTCCATGAGGCCCAAAGGCAGCTGACTAAAACAGATACAGATACTTACACCCAACCATTGGACTGACGTCAGGGACCTCTGTAGTTAAATTAGGGAAAAGTTGGAAGAAGCTGAGGAGGAGAGTGACTCCATAGGAAGACTAGCAGTTTCAACTAACCTAAGACTGTATCATATGATCTCCTGGACCTCGGAGACCTCTAAGATACTAAGCCACCAACCAGGCTGTGTACACTAGCTAATAGAAGGCCTGTGATATATATATACAACATAGGACTACTGGGTCTGTCCTTAGTGGGAGAAGGTGTGCCTAACCCTTGAAAGAGTTGAGGTCCCAGGCAAAGCCTGGGCCAGAGCATCTTTCTAAAGACAGTTAGGCAGAGGAATGGGAGGAGGAAATGTAAGAAGATGAACTGAGAGGGGGGCAATGACTGGACTTAAAAAAAAGTAAACCAGGAAGGGGGACAACATTTGAAATGAAAGTAAATAAAATAACTAGTAAAATTTTAAAATCAAAAGTAATAAAATTATCAGAATTGATATGAAGTTTTATAAGGCAATATTTGGATTCAGAGGATGTTTGGTGATTCTTAGAATTAAAAAAAATAGTTGTCCAGTATGATGACAGTTACATCTTGTTTTATTAGAATTTTCGTGTCAGTGACCAGATAGTAATTTCAAGTCACTGATCCAAGAGCATCAAAATTCTCCCTCAAGAATATGCCATCCCGAGAAGTTTACCTTCACTTACAAAAATGCTTTTTTTCCAAAATATTGAGTTTTTATACACTCAGATGAATGTTAAAGTTGAATTCAATTTATCTGGAAAGAATACAATATTGTAAATAGAAATCCCATGTCTCAGGAGCAGCTTCCAGTGAAACACCAGGGTGAAGGAAATGCAGATTATTGAGCACTATGACTCTATTCATGATGGCCCTTGATTTAAGGTTCCACCAAAAAATCATGACAATTCCTCTTTATACTGATTGCATGATCAAGAATGCTTATAACCCAGGCTGACCTCGAACTTGTGACCCTCTGCCTCTGCCTCCTCCTCCTCCTGCAGCACATTCTGCCATCGTGTGCCACCACAACTGGCTGAACCATCAACCAAAGGGAACACATGAAGTGATCCATGGCTCCAGGTGCATATGCAGCAGAGGATGTCATTGTCTGGCATCAATAGGTGGAGAAGCCTTTGTTCCCGTGAAGGCTTCTTTCCCCAGTGTAGGGGATTGCCAGGGTGTTGAGGTGGAAATAGGTGGGAGAAAGGGGAGCATCCTCAAAAAAACAGGGGGGAGGAGGGGAAATAGCAGAGGTGGAAAAGGGATAACATGTGAAATGTAAATACATAAAATATCAAATTAAATAAATAAAAGAAAATATAATTTAAAAAAAGAAGGCTTCTAGTAAATTTTCTTCTCCTCTACTTCATGGGTGGTCATATTTATTTGACTGCTTAACCCTTTTATTCGGAAGCTGTCCCTGTTTTGTTGTGGGTATTGTTTTTGCTTTGTTTTATTTTAACAACTTGACAAAAGTTAGAATTATCCATTGAGAAAATACCTACATAGGACTGGCCTTTATACAAGCCTTTGGAGTTCTGTCTTGTTTAACATTGAGAGATGTGGAGGGCCAAGCTCACTGCGGGCGTTGGACCCACCACTGGGTAGGTGTCCTGGGTATATATGCTGGCCAAGAAATAGTAAGCCAAAAAGCAATGTTTGCCCACAGCTTCTGCTTCAGGTTTTGCCTTCAAGTTGCTGACTCAAGTTCCAGCCCTGACTTCCCTTAGTGATGGAAATGATGCTGGGGAAATGTAGATGAATGTTCATTTAGTCCAACCTAAGTGTTGTAAAATGAAACAAACACTGTCCCTCCTGCCCCCAAATGAATATCCTTAAAATAATCAATTTAATACCGAAATTCTATTTAGTCCTACATATCTGTATGACTGATTTGCTGATTTCTTACATGATACTCATTTCTAATTATTTTCTACATAATTATCTCAATATATTTTAGGACCATATAAATAGAATGAAGTTATGGAGACCATTTATTTCTTTTGAGATTGTAACTGAAATGGCCAACATTGCATGAAGGAATATAAAGTATAGCATCTCTATATTTCACTATATTTAATGCAGATGGTAATAAAATAAATATGTTCACTTGCAGGAATGGGCAGTGTTTCAGAAAGTTTAAACTAAATGCAACAATAATGTATCTACATGGTGGTGAGAATATGAAGGAGGGAAAGTTTTGTGCTCTTCTTTTCTCTATTGTTCCTCACAAATGTCACAAATGTTTCCTTCCCCAGAATCATAGACTAAGTTTGTTTTAAGTGTCAACAATATTTTGAAAGTGACTGACTTCTTTGTGAATCTAGTCAGCAACTATTTCTGCTAGTAAAAATCAAATTTTCTTTGAACCCAGAAATTCCAAAACTGTTTCACATTTCTAGAAAATGAAATTGAATATGTAGCTTAGTATATGAGCCAGGAAGTGAGAATTATACAAGGTGTATTTCAGCATTTAACATTTAGTATCAGTGCTAGGACATAAAATATTTGCTTGTATACCAAAAATAACAATTCAAAAAGATCAAGGTTTGCTTCAAAAACATATTTTATAGCACCTAAAATCAGAAGCTTAAGTATCCAGAAATGTTTTCAAACTAAGTATATCTGTATATAGGTATGTACACATACAAAATCACACACACACACACACACTCACACACACACAGACACACACTCACACTCACACACACACACTCACACACACACACACCCCAAAGAAACAAACAAATAACCCCTGGGCTTGTAAATATAAACAGAAATAAAATGTAGATCATTTGAAGAGAGAAGATAGTATTCAATTATATTACATAAATCCATAACAATTCTAACTGCATAAATATCTTTATGTTTAGTGTTAAGTTTGGCATTGAAATTACTCTGTGCAAGCACAGATTTGATTGTATTTGTGGAAGTCTTAATAGAAATGCATGCATTTATTTAAATAAGAAGATAGTAATGTGCATATTTATGTGCTTGTATGTGTAAAACATTCTCTTTCTCTTCATAGCTTCATACATAGCTACTTGGAGAAAGAGTCCAGAGATGTGTGGAATTTCACGAAATTTGGCTATGAAAATTCGTGAAATTAGTAAAAGATGGTTGCTTTCAGATTCTAAATAGTTACATTTTTGGCTACTGGCCTTCAGTGAAAAAAATATCAGACATCAAGTATATATGAGTGATAGTAATAGTATTAATAATAGTAATTAGGATGAATTCAGTTAATATTTCATTTAGATATATCTAAAGGCAAGTTGAAATGTCTGTCCTCAATGAAAGGTCTAAACTTCAGTCAGAGGCCCTCCTTACAGCCCTCCATGACAGCTCTATGACCTGAGCTCTTGCCCTGCAGAATAAGACAGCTTCAAATAACTAGGGAAAGATGGTGGTACAAAAGGGGTTTTCAGAAGTAAAGGTTAAGGAAGTATGAGGAACTGCAGAGGTGAAGCTCACACTTGCTGTAGACTATGGGAGCAAAAAGCATTTAATCTGTCAAGGACAGAAAGCAAACCCATTACAGTACAAAGAGTTGCTACCATCAGGCTAAGAAAGCAGGAGGGAAGCGGTGTGCTATGGGCCAAGAAATAAAGAGAATACTTTCACATAGCTCAGGATCTCATTCAGAAGAAAGAAAAGGCAGAGAAAGTGGTGTGATTGGCAAGCTTGACAGTCATCCTCTGTGGAGGGAGAGCATAATGAAACTATGGAGTTAGAACCCATCTGATTTTTTTTTTCCTGCTTCATTCTTATTAAATGTAAATTCTGAGATCCACATACTTTGAAAGCAACTCTAATAACCAAGGAAGTCAAAGCAAAGGCAGAGCTGATTTGCAAGCATAATGAACAAAGAATTTCAAAGAAAGTTAAAGAATAATGTTAGTTTTCAAAAATAAATCACCTGTCAAAGTTTGATTGCAATGAAGATCAAATACAAGTCGTGTGCGGTGAAAAAAAATCAAAGCGTGAAAAGAAAATACAAAACTTGGGTTAGTTTAAAATGTATCTTGAATATGTGGAAATAAGATGCTATATAGAGAAAATAAATGTAAAAATAATGCATGTAAAATATCTTTTAAAGTAAATTCTTACTATGGTGCTTAGAGAAGATAAGAGTGAATTCTCATGAGTATTTGGTCTTGAAGTTTGATAATGCTGGCCAGATAATTACTTCTGAATGTGTGCATCCCATGGGCTATCTATGGTTATGGTGGCCAGAGGATAATAACTTTGGGATCTGTGCATTATGCAGCTGAATGGTCCAGCTAAAAGAGTCTCCACTAGGAAACAAAATTAACATAATAAATTTGAGCTTAATAATTTGTTTCATCTCTTGTTGACAACATTAAGCAAAAATCCTGCCTCAAGAGGGGCATTATAATTTTAAAATACAAAAATAAGCAAGGGTTGGCATAAATTATGTCACTGTGTTCACATTAAATTCTGACAGGATAATAGTACAACTATAACAAGCTGTGTTTGCCCTGAGAGGGATGTGCATTGTCTCTGCTAGTGTAAAAATCTGAGGTTAGAGATGTCCTGTGTTCACCTCCCTTAAAACAACCTGAGCCTGTGCAGTTGTCATGAAACATTCCCTAGAATAAATTTTAATTAAAATTAACCGAAATAGGTATAGGTATTATCAGAGGAGATTTTTCTTGTTTGTTTGTTTGTTTGTTTTGCAATATCGGTCACTTGAGAATAAAATTACAATAAAATAATAAAAGGAAAAATAATAAAATAATAAAAGAAAAAATTACTGCTGCTGTTTGGTTACTGCTCATTTGATACACTTTGAAAGGAACTTATTGTTTAGTTCTGGAGTTGTGCCATCCCGGTCATACAAGTGAGATTAAAAGAACTCCTTGATGAACAAATCCTGCTTTGCCAGTGAATTTCAGAGGCGTGAACCCTAGAGGCTGTTGTTTTGCTATTTTCTTTGCTCCTTGAAAAAATGTAGAGAAAACATCAAGAGAGTGAGTCAAGAGCAGTCCGGTGAGGCCTGCTGGAGTCCTAATGGACATGGATATATTCAGAAGGCATATGTTGCTTCTCAGACTAACACGATGCATCCCAGAAATTGGAATTTTACCCCATGAATCTCAGGCTAGGAGATGAAAATTATGGAAGAGCAATAGCAGAACCTTTTCTCCCAAAACTCTTTTCCCCACAAGAGTGATTTATCCCTTAAAGAGACAATCAGAGGTCAGCCTGGAACAAGAGCACATCTTGAATGGGTCTGCATAAATGTTCACATATGTGACCCTTTCTCCATATTTTAACCTCACTTTAGGAAGTTTAAGGTGTCATGGAGAAGTTATTGAATTTCATTGTCCATACTCAAACTGTGGTAACAAAGAATATATTTCTTTTTCCGACTGTCCTTTGTCTTTATTACCTTGCTTACTGACCACACTTGGCAGAATCTGTTTTCTTAGAAACACTGTGTAACATCAAGTTCATCATCAGCAACACTGCCAGGATTATTGTTAACAGCATATGTCAATTTTCAAGATAATGAAACCTTTCGATAGGAAAATGAATGACACTAGACAGTAAAAAAACTCCTGATAAAGAGAAGTTTCTGGCTGGGTGGAGACTTGGCATTCCAATCAAAACAGGCCATTTGCTTGCATCAGGAACCACCCCTAGACATGTGGGCTTACTTTCAGTTAAGCTAAAGAGGTAATAAATTGTCCATTATTGAGATATCATGCAGCCCCTTCCCAGGGCAGTAACTTATATCATGCAGTATAAATCTGCCTGCTTTTTGGAAGGGGGTCAGAATTATTTAGAAAAAGCAAACAAACAAAATTCTCTTTTTTTTTCTATTTTTTCTCTTAGTTTCATATCTTTAAAAACTAGAAATTTTTCTATCAAACTTTGGGCCTACTATTATTTCTCAAAGTCATTTTTTCCTGCCATAGGGCTTCTCAGTCATATAACTAATTTGTATGCCAACTGAAATAACACAGCTTTTCCCCCTTCTTTTCCCATCATCTTCCCTCAGGAGGATGCTGAGGCTTATACCTTCTCTACCTAGGAGCTTTTCTTCACGGACTAAAATTGCCCATGAGCTTTCCAGCTTTCTGGAATTCTTAAAATCATTTTTTAATGAGATGGGGTCCAAAGAAGGTTCCATTGTTCTTCCTGTGTGATTATGGCGCCTTGTCCATAGAAGAAACTATTCAGGTAGATACTTACCCAAAATGGAAATTTTAACTGGGATATGGGCATAAGAAGGACCATAGACTTGGCTGTCCCTGACGTCACATTTGGTTTTCAGCAATATCCAGACACCACACTTTAACAGCAATGAGGCCACATGAGGCTTGATCCTACTTTTAACCTCAGCCTCTCCCACTGTGATGACTTTATTCAGGAGCCTTGTCCTTAGCACCAGGAAACCTGATGAACATACTTTTGTTAAAATCAAAACAATGAATTTTATCCTCAGCCTGGTTGTAGATGGTCATTTCTGCCACAGAGAGATAGACATGAACTTTTACAAAGGCTGTGATTTTCTCACCTTTAGGAATCACTGACAAAATTATCCTATTTTCTTAGCAAAGATGACATTCATTTTTTCTTTCTCTCTCTTATCATACGGTATGCTTTTCACACGGTTGATATTTTATGACATGCTGCTCACATTTCCGTTTATATAAAGATACATAAGCAGACATGTCATGAAGATTCTCCTCAAGTATTGGTTTTCCCATTACCATTCAAAACCAGTCAAGATAAAAGCTATTTTCATGCAGAGACAGAGAAATGTGGGCACACATCATAATTTTACGTTGAACTTTAGTGTATATCACGGTGGACTTGGAAGCGTGGAGTGGGCAGAACTAACTGATATATATATATAGATAGATAGATAGATAGATAGATAGATAGATAGATAGATAGATAGATAGATATATAGATATATAGATATATGATGTATATGTATATGATGTATATGATGATGCACTTTCTGCTTGAGTGACCTGCTTCTGCCAAGTAGTCACCACATACTTATGGTTATATAATTACCCAAGTAACACACAACAAACTACAAAAAACATCTTCATGTCTTGATCATGTGAGAACAATTCTTATTTAAACTGATATTGCATCTTGTCCTAAAATGTGCCATATCGTCTCCTATATTAATGTTCAATTCAAGCTCAAGAGTACCTGTAGTCAATAATTTTTCATATTATTCAAAAGCTAAAGTTCAAATACTGTTACATGTAAAAATAAAAAGAAAGTTTTATACTTTAGTTTTAATATACAATGATACAGAATACAAATTCCCATTCAAAAAATAGGTATGTGATGGTATAATTAAAGTTGAACTGGCCACAACATGTTGTAAACCAAGCAGGGCAAATATTAAGTACCAAAGTTTTATGCCTAGTATCAAAGTCACATGAGTGTGTCAATAAGCTCCAGAGGATTGGGCCAGTCCTGTCTCAGTGGTTCCTCAACCACTAAACATAAGGAGTCTAACTTATGTTTGCTCTCCTTGGTGCAATTCTACTCATCAGATTTATCAGATATTCCACATCACAGGCATTTTATCTTACTAAGTTTCCATTGATACCCAAGTTTCAGCCTTGAGATTTTATGTATAACTTGCTCATGATTATAGAGTGGTTTGGTCATGGCACAAAATGCCTGAGCATTGAAGCTCTTTTGACAATTCTCAGTGCAACTCCTCATGATATGGCTATTGTCTTCTGTATGTGTGCAAACCACTACCATGGAACTTCTGTTTGGTGTGATTTAAAATAATTTTTAGTAAACTCATGGTCTTAGATATTTACAATTTGTAAAAGCAATTTATTTTTCATTAATAATTTATTTATTCATTTTATATATCAGTATCAGACTTCCTCTTCTCCCAGTCAACCCTCCTCACAGCTCTGAGAAGGGGAACCTCCTGCCTTGCCCCCAAGTATCACCTGTCCTTGCATATCAAGGCTACCTCTATCCTCTTTCAGTGAGGAAAGACAGGATAGCCCAGTTAGGGGAATGAAATCCACAGAGAGGTAATACACTCAGAGATAGACCCTACTTCAGTTGTTAGGGACCCACATGAAGACCAAGCTGCATGTCTGCTACATATGTGCAAGGAGCCTATGCTTGCTCTATTGTTGGTGGCTCAGTCTCTGTAAGCCCACAGGAGTTCAGGATCAGTAAAGAAAAATCCATCAATGCAAGCTAATATATAAACAAACTGAAAAAAAAATCCTACGAACATCTCATTAGTTGCTGAAAAAGCGTTTGACAAAACCAACACCCATTAATTATGAAAGTCTTAGAGCAGGGACACAAGATGCATATCTAAACACAATAAAGGCAAAACACAGCAAAACAATAGCCAACGTTAAATTAAATGGAAAAAAAAACTTTCTGTAGCTAGGACAAGTACTATATTGAATAGATATAGTGGACAACATTGCCTTATTTTAATACAATTGTATCAGGTTTCTCTCCCTTTAATTTGATGTTGGCTATTTAACTGTATTTTACCTTTATTGTATTTAGGTATGCACCTTGTATTCATGATCTATTGAAGACATTTAACATGAGGATTATTGGGGTTCTCAAACATATTATCAGCATCTAATAAGATGGTCATGTGTTTTTTTTCCCCAGTTTGCCTATATGGTGAATTATGTTGGTAGATTTTCACATATTGAACTATCTCTGCATCCCTGAGATGAAACCTACTTGATCATGGGGGATCATGGTTTTTGTATGTTTTCTTCTTCTTTTCTTGAACTTTCAAATGTATTTTTAAATTGTTAGGGTGAGAGCTTTCCAATTGCTTTATAAAGACAATGATTCAAACTTTCCTCTTAGCACTGCTTTCATGTTTCTCATAATTTTGGGAATGTACCTTCACTTTCATTAAATTCTAGAAAGTGTTTAATATATTTCTTTATTTCTTCCCTGATTCAGAGATCATTGAATAGCCAGTTTTTCAATCGCCATGAGTATGTGGGTCTTCTCTTGCTTTTGTTGTTGTTGAAGTTCAGTTTTAATCCATGGTGGTCTGATACAACACAATATGTGTTGAAGATTACTTTGTGAAAGAACATATGGTTGATTTTGAAGAAGAATCCATGAGGTTCTGAGAAGAAAGTGCATTATTTTGTTTTGTGTGAGATGTTTTATAGAAATATATTAGGTCCACTTTTACTTTATTATTTCACTGTTTAATTTCTATCTCGATGACCTGATGAGAGTGTGATGTTGAAGTCAACTACTATTCATGTGTAGGATTCAATGTGTGGTTTAAGCTTTAATAGCATTTCTGTTATGTGTGGTTGCCCTTGCATTTGGGCATAGATGTGCTGAATTGAGACATCTTTTTATTTTACCATTGATTAACAGGAGTGTCTTTCTGAAAATCCCTTGATTAATATTGACTGATTTTTCTATTTTATTAAATATTAAAAATGGTAACTCCAGCTTACTTCTTCTGTTCTTTTGTCTGTTGGAATATATTTCCCAGCCCTGTATTTTCAAATAATATGTACCCTTTTTGTTGAGGTGTATTTCCTGTATGTGGCAGAATGATGGATATTGTATTTGCATCCATTCTGTTAGCCTGTCTTTTTATTTGTAAAATGAATCCATTGATGTTGTGAAATAGTAATGACCAGTGATGGTTAATTCCTATTATTTTGATGTTCATGATGTTAATGTGTGCGCGCGTGTGTGTGTATGTGTGTGCGTATGTGTGTGTGTTTGTGTGTTTGTGTGTGTGTGTGTGTGTGTGTTTGTGTGTGTGTGTTCTGTCTTTTGGTTTTGCCTATGTGTAATTATCTATCTCATGTGTGTTTTGGGGTGGAGTCACCCTTATCATGTTGGGAGTTTTTCTTTATAGGGCTAGATTAGTAAATAGCTATTATTTCAATTTTTCTTTGTCATGGAATATTTTGTCTTCTCTGTATATGGTGATTGAATAGTTTGCTGGCTACAGTTGTCTGGGCTTGCATCTGTGATCTCTTGGAGAATGTGAGATATCTGCCCAGGCCCTTCTGGCTTTTAAAGTTTCTGTTGAGAAAGTTGATCTAGTCCTAATAGTTCTCCCTTTATAACGTTTATAAAATGTAGTTAAATATGTGGTATTAAAAATTCTTTCCTTTTTTCTGTACATTTATTATTTTAATTATGTGGCAGGAAGATTTTCTTTCTTAGTTCATTCTAGATGGTGTCTGTAAGCTTCTTGTATATTTATTGGCATATTTAATTAGTCTGGGAAATTTTTCTCTACAGTTTTGTTGAAGATTAATTTCTGGGCCTTTGAGTTGGGAGTCTTTTTCTTCTATTCCTAGTATTCTTAGTTTTGATCTTTTCAGAACATGCCAAATTTCCTGGATGTTTTGTGTTAGTAACTATTTGGATTTAGCATTTTTTTGACTGATGTATCATTTTCTTCTATGGTATTTCTAGTCCTAAGATTTTGTCTTCTGTCTCTTGTGTTCCATTATGTCTCTATTTTCTGTTCTCTTTCCTGGGTTTTCCAGTTCTAGGTTTAGTTCAGTTTAGGTTTTGTTTATTGCTTTTATTTCATTTTTCAGGTCTGGAACAGTTTTCATCATTTCTTTCATATGTTTGATTGTATTTTCCTATATTTATTTGAGGGATGTATTCTTTTCCTCTTTAAAGGCTTCTATAATCTTCAAAATAGATTTAAGGTCATTTTCTTATTATCAAGGTGTGTTAGGCTATTCAAGGCTTGCTGTTCTAGGATAGCTGGGTTTTGGTGGTGGTGCCATATTGTCCTAGCTTCTGGTGATTGTGTTCTTACACTGGCCTTTAGTCACCTTGTTGTCCCTAATGGTGGCAGGCCTGGTATTCCCTAAAAGGATCAAGTCTCTGGTATTGCAGATAGAGAAGGTAGTCCCTGATATCTGCAGTCCTTGAGATTTCAGGTAAAACTGTTTGTCCCTGTGGCAGCAGGCTGCCATGGATGAAGGCAGGGCTGATAGTCCCTGAAAACTACAAGCCTCTGTTTGTGCTGGACAGCTGCAGGCTTCCATGGATGCAGGTTGAGCTGTGTCCTGGGAAATCCGGTGCAGAGTGAGCAGGACAGAGCTCCTAGCAGTTAAGTTTGCCCAGATAATCCTGAAGGGCAGGCAAGGAACTGGTCTCACCTGTGGCCTCTATTGGCTTTAGACATCTGGAATTGTGACTAGAGGTGTGGAATACATATCTCAAGGGTGCTAAGTTTGCCAGGGAGGGACCTCCAAGCAGGGGCTTGGGTACTGAGGGTCTAATCTGGTTGGCCTGGCAACAGCAGGCCTCTGGGTATGTAGCTGAAATTGTGGCCTGAGAAAAGCTGTCCCTCAATTTGCACTTTAAAAACCAAGTTGTTTATAACCTTAAAATTTGGTAAACAAAATTTTAATCTATAACACCAGTCAAAATAAGTATATGAATATTTGCACTCTAATTTTGATATAATTAGAAGCAATTTGTTCTGATATCACAAAGCTGAGCTGGTTACAAATAACATTTTCAACACCAAAAATTTAAGAGTGAACTGCATACTTGAATTTACTTGCATAATATTGTAAATACTCCATCATGGTGATTAAATACAGCCAATTCACTGAAAACATTTAACTTTGGTGATGGATTAGTTTTTTAATATATTTTAATATATTTACATTTCTAATTTCTTTTCTCCCTTTCCTTCTTCCAGACGTTTGTATGTACCCTTCCCTGTTTTGCTTTTCTTAATTTTTTCTTTCTTTATTATTTTTTTAACTTATTTACTTCCTGCGCACTGCCCACTCCCAGTCATGCTTCCCTTCCACAATCCTTCCCTACATAACTGCTACCTTTCTCTTCTGAGAGGGTAGGGGCCTCTTTAGCATTTTCCTACCCAGGTAAATCAAGGCTCTTTGAGGCTAGGTGCATCCTCTCCCACTGAGGTCAGAGAAAGCAGCCCAGCTAGAAGACAGACGAAGGCACTCACAAACAAACAGTGGATAGAGCTTAGGGGCTCTTATGGAAGATCTGGAAGTATGATTGAGGCCATTAAGGTGATAGGAACTCCACAGGAGGCAACTAACCGGGACCCTTAGGGCTCTCAGAGACTGAATCACCAACGATGAACATACACAGGCTGGACCTAGATCCCCTGCACCTGTGCAGCAGATGTACAGCTTCGTCTTCACGTGCATCCTGAACAAGCGCAGTGGGGGCTATCCCCTCGCTGCTTTCTATCAAACGCATGCCCTCTTTACAAAGTAAGTGTTATTGCTTGCATACATAGATTAGAACATATGCATTCATGGCTAAACATTGGGCACTGGACAACCCTTGGTTCTACGTGTGGAAGAATGTCTTACCCATTCCCACATTTCTCAGATGCCTTTAGTTATTTGTTTAGAGTTGAGGACTTCTAGCTTTACTTTTTGAAACCCTAAAAATAGTCCACAATTTCAGTATAGACGATAATTATTTGCTATTTTCTGCTTTCAGAATTTCTACCATGTGATTTCAAAGCTAACTTCATTTCAGAGACAGCTGGTAGCTAACTACATGACTCGAAATTTGGTCATAGCACTTAACTACAACACAAAACAGAACAAAGGCTTCTCTTATTGCTTTTGTTGAAATTAGTAAACAATGCTTCATCATTCTAATATGCAATCGAGAAAGCTAATAATTACTTAAGAGAAAATATTTTTTCTCTTTTGTAGTTCTAGATGTTTCAAGACAGAACTAATTTTTATTTTATTATTTTTAAAAATAGTTATTATACCTTATTTATAAGTTTAAAATACTTCCTGCCCCCATTAGTGTTTCCATATTTGATTGTTTTGTTTGTTATTCCAATTTCAGCTTAACTAAAATGTTTACAAAGTAGAGAATTTGACTGCTCATGCCCACCAAATTTAATCTTTCTGTATTTTGTTAAGGAACAATGGGTATGTCATTTTCAAAAAAAGGAGGAAAGAAATAAAAAAGGAAAATTAGCTCACTAGAAATAAAGGATCCTGGGAGATATCATGAGAAGAACAAAAGACAAAGAAATCAAAGCAAGAGGGCAAAGTTTTACGTTTTAGTAATAAAATATCAAAATTTTCATACATGAATGCAACCTGTTGAGAAGGATATTAACTGCAACTATACTGAAATCAGTGTTCTTTTTTCTTTTAATCCATTTTTATTTATTGGATATATTTTTATTTACATTTTAAATGTTATCTCCTTTCCCAGTTTCCCGTCCATAAACACCCTATCCCATACCTCCTCCCCCTTCTTCTATGAGGGTGTTCCCCCACCCATCCACCCACTCCTTCCCACCTCCCTGCCCTGATATTGCCCTACTCTGGGGGGTTCCAGCCTTGGAAGGACCAAGGGCTTCTCCCATTGGTGCCCAAACAAGGCCATCCTCTGCTACATATGCAGCTGGAGCCATGGATCTGTCCACCTGTACTCTTTGGATGGTGGTTTAGTCCCTGGGAGCTCTGGTTGGTTGGTATTGTTGTTCTTATGGGACTGCAGACCCTATCAGTTCCTTCCATCCTTTCTCTAACTCCTCCAAAGGGGACCCCATTCTCAGTTCAATGGCTGGCTTTGAGCATTTGCTTATGTATTTGTCATGCTTTTGCAGAGCCTCTCAGGAGACAGCTCTATCAGACTCCTTGGACATCAGTTTGTTATGCCTATCGACTAGGCATTCGGTTTGTTTCATCTACATGCATCGCAATGACTTGTAAAATAGACCAAAGGGAACTATGTCATCAAGTGGCCTAGATGGATAAGTGCCATCAACACTTGTTCTTTTCATTGCTGTTGGGAAAGCCTCATCATCCTGTTTTATTCATTTCAATTTCCATTACACTACATTCACTTATATCAAAGTAATTTTAAAGAAATAGTATTTTTCTTAAAAATAAAGAGGGTTCTTGTATATATGAACTACATATTAGTTAATAATACCTATTTAGCAAAGTACAGTAAGATTTATATCTATTTTTTTAAAAATGTATTTTTTTGAAAGCCTGAGAAGTTCACTGCCTGTGCTCTAAGCATTCTGTATGTGTGACTGTTCCATGATCTTTGCAATGTCAAATAGTACTTTTACACTATGTATTCCTGTAGGGAAGGGACACATGAATGCTTCTTTTTAAGGCTATTAACATTAACTATGAAGGTACTAAACTCTTTCGGTCAGTTTTAAACATAATAAAACAGAAGATAAAAAAAGAGACAAAATTTTTGGAAGAGGAGTTGTTAAGAAGAACCAGGGGATCCTTGGCCATACAAAGGAATGAGAGCAGAGAATAGAGCATTGAAATGAAAAAAAAAAGCACATATGAAACTGTCAAAGAATAAAAATAAACTAATGAATGTCTAAGATAACAAAGTACAACACGGATACACTGTCAACAAGACACCAAACAGGCAAACTATGTGACAGTTTGCTTTAGCAGTCCATGGGACTTGATATCAGTAATTGTCATCTTTCTGGAACATCAGTTAAAATCAACTGTAAAGGGAGTCTCTATATGATGACAGCCACTGCATCATCTTCACTTACATGTTTTTTAATCAATGGCACTAGAAGCCTCTAGACAGAATATGTCCTTCGATGTGATCCTGCAAGAGATGTGTTAGTATCACATTCTTAGAGTTCTAACGTGTTCCTTCAGGCAAGCAGATGTTGCATATCACAAAGCCTTTACACGAAAGTAAAACAAAATCTCTAAGTTAGCAGAAGACATCTACAACAGTCATGGCTAATGTATTACTGATAATTAAAAGGGATAAATGCTCTGATGAGACTTTTATCATGAAAATAATCCAAGTGACAAGGAAATGGGTATTTCAGTAGCATGCAAAATAAGATAATCGCAATTTTTCCAAACTAGAGAGTCTGTCAATAAGGACAATAATGATCAGACTACATGAAACAGCTTGTCCAATGCTACAGCTGATTTGTACAAGTCTATGTAACATTTTCATGAAGAATAATTCTAATGTGAGTAATATTTATATTAAGTGTGTATAATGCCAACAATCTGCCAAACAATCAGGGAAATGCTGGAAATAATATTATTAAGAAAGTCAAAAGTTCTGTTAACATAATCTAGCAACTCTGTAATATTAATTCAACACCTATATTTTCATGAAAACCTTTAAAATAATTTATAGACACTCCCCAGAAAAAAAATTCTGTTAAAAAGATGCCAACTTTACATTTTTAACTTTGGCTAAAGCAAATGATTTTTTTAAAAAAATTGTTTGCTCTAATGACAGAATTCAGTGTGCATCCTCAGAAAATCAAGAACAGATTCACCTAAGCTACAGATTATCAAATTGGCAAATTTCTAATATACATCAAGAATGAATTCTGCTAATGTCTCCACTTATGAAGCTATGGTCAAGTGAATAAGTCCTTTTCCAATGCAGTCATCGGGTTTGAAATGGAAAGTCTTTTACATACTAGTGAAGAGGGAAAAGAGAGAAGTATGTTTTCATGTATACAGTGGGAATGGGGAAAAAGAGAGGGGGCATACAAAGAGACAAACAGAGAGATACAGAGAGACAGACAGACAGAGATAGAGAGAGTGAGGGAGAGAGAGAGAAAACAAGTATAATTCACAGATGATGGCTGGAGAATAAATTTTACTGTTATGAAGCTGCAAAGAATGTGTTTTCCCTTTGAGATTTTTGGAAAAGCAAACATCATTGTCTGATCTAAATGAAGCCTGGATGTCTTCAGCTTTTCTAAGCCTGGTTGTCTCCACACTATTTATCACAGTTCATTTTAAAGGGTGAGAGTGAGATGGAATTAAAGTCAAGGTTCTCTGGAAGCCTATGCCCTGTGAACAAGTGACCTACTTCACGTTGTTAGTAGTGACCTAAGTGGGGGAGATAATGAATGTTTAGTATTCTTTCAGAGCACAGAAATTGTCTAGATAAGTGGCCGCATGTCTGATGTCTTGTATTAAAAACAAACAAACAAAAAAATCAAAACCCTGAATTCCTCCTTTTATGATTCAATAGTGAATCATGAGACACTTCTTAGTCATAGGTCCGTAGGTCATCTTCACAGACACCGGGAAATATTGGGAGTTTTACCTTTTCATAGCTATAAATCGGATAGTATTTAAAGTGTTTGCAGTAGTATTACTTTGCTCATTCAAATATAACCTGCAGAAATCTGAGCAGCCCTCCTAACTTGATATTTTTCATAGCTGCTAATGGTAATCTATGACAAGAAACCTACTTATTTATATCAACCTCTAGTGAACACCCTATGTTCCTTTTTCTGTTGTGATTGTTCCAAAGGTAATCTTAGGTACTGATGTTATTTACAACGTTATATCATGGTGACAAACCTCTGTTCCACAGGGAAAATCGAAAAGAGAGAGATGGATTGATAACTGAGATGTTACTATCTGCCAGTTCCAGAATTTTAGATGAAGAAAATGAAAGAGAGAGAGAGAGAGAGAGAGAGAGAGAAAGAGAGAGAGAGAGAGAGAGAGAGAGAGAGAAACCATTTTGCCACTTCTTAATGTAGCAAAAAGTTTTTTTCATTAGCATGGACAAAATGGGTAAAATTAATAATCCTGTAGAAAATACCAGAAAAAGCCAAATGAGACTAGTGAGGATCAGGAGAAAAACAAGAGTAGTGTATAAAAAGTTAACAGAAACTAAGCAGATACAGTGAAAAAGGACACCTACCATGGCACAGCTACATCTCTGTGACGTGAGTCCCAGAATTTTCCCCAACTTTAATTTGTACATAAGTCGTTTTATTCTCCTTTCACACATTAAGTATTAGGACTGTCAGTCGTCTTTCAGCCTGAACCTCATTGCATTACCCAATCTGTTTTCCTCTCCCCAAAGTCATCTAGCCAGAACTAACCTTACCTATTGTTGCTCTTGGGTAAAGCTTGTGCTGCCCTTGCTCAGCTTTCAACCTTTGCCAGCTGAACTCTGAGGCACCCTTGATTGTGTGCAACAAGAGAGCTCTGATACCGACCTGTCCTCATCCAGAGCGACTGCTGCATGAAAAGGTGCCATGAAGTTCAAAGACAATTCTCAAAAGAAGGTCCTGGTTTACAATGTTTATTCTCATTTTACTGTGGACAATTTAAGGATGCAAGAATTGTAGTGCATTGTAAAACTCTCCAGAAGTCCAAAAGACAGGTTATAATTGGGTGGCATAGTTGTCTGTACAACACTACCAAATGAGCCATTGCTTATTAAAACGACTTTTTTTTCCTCCCCACTCCTAAAAAAATCCATGCAGTGTTGTCACTTTGTCTGAAGCTAAGAAATAGTATAACTTATTGCTAAGTCTTTCAACGTGGCCAGCAACACTTAAAGCCTACAAATTGTCTCATGAGCAGGTATTTACAAAATGAGTATTATTTATTGGCTTCAAATCTATATTGAGGATGCCTTGGAGAGTAGGGATGTTGTGCATAATGAAAGATAAGTTCTACAGATAGAACACATTTTACTTTTAAGCTTCAAGATCCAAAGAGCATAAATCCCCATGAGTGGTATGGAAGGCAAATCTTTTAAATCTATTTTGACATTGATTTTTCACTATACTGCTCACTGCTCTTCTGAAAGAGAAATGATTTCCTCGCAAAGCACATACATAATGACTCTTGAAATGTCACACTTAAAAAAGCAGATACAATTACTTGAATCATTTAAAATTTTCAGTAGTCAAATGTACCAGATACTGCAAGATATAATCTGAAATGTAAACGTTTCACCACAAAATCCTTTCTTTTTGTGCACTCACTAGACTGATATTAAGAGATTTTAATGAAGACTTCTTTTAGGATTTTTCTCTATGTACTAATGGAGTACTAGTATACTCTCTCTGTCTCATTTTATGAATTGGGCATGAAATTAATACTCTGTGTCTAACAGTAGTAGAGTTAAAAGAATGTACATAAGCAAGGTCTTTAGATGCATACCTGGTACATATGAGATGAAAGAAATGTGAACATTTTTATGATATGGAATAAGCAGGAAGTATGAGAAGGCATGTGCCCAAGTAAATTTTACTCAAATAAGCCTATACAAGAACTACCAAACATTTATGGACAAATTTATATATACATCATTGAAATCTATTCTTAAATATACATTCCTGGCATATAAAAAATTATAAGGGAATAATATTCAGAGCTTTGTGGGTGTTAGTTATTTGGGAGAAGAAAATTATATTATTCAATATGCTCTAAAATAGAAGTCATAATAAAGGAAAAACAGCCATTATAATGTGTTTCAGTAAGGGCATGTTTTGTTTAAGTTGAATAAGAGCTATTTAAAACTTTAAAGTGTGAAATTACCCTTGGCCTTTGAAGTGGTAGTTTAATGTAAATGTAAGAATTAAAAGGTGACTAGCCATGTATTACTTTTTCACATTTGTCAGCTTAATCCAACCGGGTAGTTTAGAAATTCTGTCACAGATGTCTGAAATTGTTAAAATTAGCATGTTTTATCTGCAGAATGCAGAATGTTCATTTACATAAAATTGGTTCATTTCTAACACAATGTAGCTATAAAAATATGTTTTCATAAAATACATTGAAGGTAGTTGAAACAGTTTATAGGGAAAATTGTTTGAGAGAAAACATAGTTGCATGTCTGATGAATTTCCAGGATTTCTCCCTGGCCAGATGTCCATTTTCTTAGTTGTACAAGGACATTGAACCCTGGTTTGAAGTAAAATGTTACCATTGTTGTAATAATGTAGTGAAATAGGACAGTTTGCTAGCAACTAAGTGTTCATATTGAGCTGATTTCATGTACTGTAAAATTGTAGACTAGCCATCTTCAACAGTACAGTGGGCTTCTGATATGTAACAATCATTACATGTTCTCTTTTTCATTTAAGACTTCTAACAAGCAAATACTTTCAAAATTCATGTCGATTTATATATTTTCATAAAAATCATCAAGGTAAAAAAAATAGTGAGAGTGTAATTCATCTATTGAAAGAATGGGAAATCATGCAAAGCAAACAGGCATTGATCAAGGAAATGAAGGTGACTTCAATCTAAGAAGTGATAGAATTACATTTTTAACAAATATACACTTGCAGAAATCAAATCTGTTCACAAATGTTTGGGTTTCTTTTGAAAACAAGGATCTACAGTCAGACACATAGGTATAATTTTCATTTCATTATGAATGTGCATGAAAGAAAGAAAACCTGACTGTTAGGGTAAAGACTAACAATTGACCTGTCATTTATACTTGCTGTGAGAGGGAAAATCAGTTTTCTCCAATAAAGCGATTCTGCATATATAAACCCCTGCAGACAGGCCTCACATTCAGGAGTGGCTGACCGACCTATAATGGACATCACACTGTTTGTTTGTTCATTTTTAATGCTTTTATTTAGTTGTGGGGTGGGAGTGGGGCATGAAGGTGGATGTAATTTTATTTTTTTTCTTGGTTTGGGTAGGTTTTGTTGTTGTTTGAGATTTGTTTGTTTGTTTGAAGGGGAAAAAAAGAAAAAAAAGTGGGCTGGATAGAGAAAGAAAATCTGGAAAGACATGAATATATGCTTAAATATATTTAAAATTAAACGTTTATCTAAATATGATGTATACTAGAAAATATAAATATCAATTGTTGTAAAAAGAATATGAGTGAAATAAGAAAAGGTTAAGTTATAGTCCACAGAAGATACTCACCTATTAATGCATTTTCTTCTGTCATAATGCTTGATGGAGCAGCTGACACTTATTTTTAAGTAATGTGAAGATGCCTGGTTTGAATAGTTTTGCCAGAGCACTGTCATTTGAATCACATCTTAAAATGTGTGAAACTCTAGGTCACAAAAGGTGTGAATTTCAATAGGAGGGGGAAGTAGAAAAAAACTGAGAGGATTGGAAGGATGGGAAATCATCATAAGAATATAATTTCTATACCTATATATATCGTATATATGATGTATATTATGTGTTTTCTATGAATTATAAATTAGCATATAATATATTTTACAGATATATGTGAATATATAAGAAATATAAAATATATTTATGTGAAAGATATATATAATAGAATGCACAACATAATAGAATGAATTAAGAAGACCTAGATAATATTACTTGTGCTTATTACTGATATTGTGAAGTACAGTAGTTTTACAGTATATTGGCTTAACTCCAATAAACTGAGCTTGACAGGATCGTACAAGATTATTTAAAGCAATGAACAACAATATTCTTGGTAACTATGACTGTATAAGAGACATGAATTCAGATCATCTGCATATTACCATGGAAAATCACAAATCTGAGCATTCTCCTGAGCTGTACTGTTCATCCTTGGGTTTATTTTACAGATTTTTGTGAGAATGCATTATACACACACGCACACACACACACACACACACACACACACACACACGCTTGCATGCACCTCTATGCAGTTTTCCCACAGTGTAAGAATTAATTCCAGATGTTTATATGAAATTTATTTTTTACTAATGTCCATTTAAACATAATGCCAAACCACTATCTTTCTCAAATCAATCTTTTTTTCAGTTTTAGATATCACTTACTTGCTTTCAGTGAGGAATCCCTCTGTAGTATTGCAAGTATTGTACTTTCTCAAGACTAGATAATTTTGACTTTAAGTTTTTCAATTTAGTTGCTTTGTATTGTAATGGTCACAATAAGCATTATAACCATTATATGTACTCTGAAAACTATATTGATTTCAGATTCTGGTAAAGCAGGAAACTGAGAAGATGATGATTAAAATTAGATTTGTAAGGTCAACTGAACATCCTGGTGGGTAATATGATTACGACAAATTCTGGTGACCTGAGTTCAATACCTGGACCAATGTAGATACCTCTGAAAAGCATTTGGTGGCGTGTACTTGCTCACGCACATCTCTGTGTTCACAAACTACAAACACATAATAAATAAACAGATAAGCAAAAAGACATACACCCAAATAAATAAATATATACTTGAAACTGAAATTAAATTTATTAATTATAAAATTAGAGAAACCAAAAACTATATTCCAGTTGTTTTCATATGTGCAGTTTAGAGTAAGCAAACTTTGCATGCACCACTCGCCAGGGCTCATCTCTTATGCATTAAATCCACCTGCAATCATTTGTGTGAAACTCTCATAACTGCATTTATGTGGAAAAATTAAGCATCTGAAGAAATGTTTATAAAAGTATTAATTTATTTAAATGATGCACAGACCTTAAGTATGAATCACTGTTCTTTTGTAATAAACAAATAGTGTTCCTTTGGGAATTCAGTATACCTTAAACCATAAATAGCGTATTAACATTATGTTGGACATTCTGAAAAGTAAAAAAGTGGAAAATATATACAAAACTGGCAGTTACAGGCTCTGTAAGGAAACTTCAGGCATAGACGTGACTGAAGCAAACTTCAGCATGATGATTGTGGACACATCACATATTGTAATCTGACAGTAAACATCTGGAACTATGTTAACATTCCTGAGTTCACTTCCCTTTACAATCGAAGAGTGTTCACAGACTCTCAAGATTTAGTAGACCTTAACTCTGTAACAACTGTAAAGGTACACACAACTACTCAATGCAGATGCAAGAATTTCCACACTCACGATACTTCAAAATTAGCTCCAAGCTATGAAATTCTAACTTTCCTATCTTCATATAATTGAAATTCCTTAAAGAAATATTTGAGTTTATCTGTGAGTGGAGATGATAAAAGCAAGTTCCATGTATCTTGAAATCTTTAGGTCCCTAAGTCATACCTATTCATTCTACTGATTCAAATGTATTTCTAGAATAATTCTTGTCCCAAATAATTCAGAAAGACAGGCTTACCACTGCTTATTTTATTCTCTTTAAAAAATAATAACTTCTGTGAAGAAGATTGTAGTTTCATTATGTTTGAATCAATATGTGGGAACTGGTGTTAGAAAGGTATAAACTTTCTGTGAACCATGGCTGGGACAGAGTGATGAATTTTCTCGCAAGGCAGCCGTCTAGGAAGTGTTGCTAAAACTATGGTGAGTTCACTTGAAACCAAGGGCACAAAGAGGGTGTCCTGGCATGCCCACAAGGTCTGTGGAAAAGGCAAATGCCCAGGAAGGGTAGATAGTCTTAGCTCTTTCCATGTGACTCAAGATGAGAAGATATGACATAGGTGTTTTCCCTCCTGACACTTGTATTCAATTTAGCAAATTGTAATTGTCCTCTCATGTTTTCATCACTTTAAATTAATAAAAATTGGAAGTTCTTTGTTTGTGCTGCTACGATTGTGTGCAATAGTCTTGAGCTCTTTGTTACCTCACTCAGATCTTTTTAATATATCCTTAGATCTGCAAGACTGAGGGGTGCTGTCCATGGGCTAGGTGGTGCCAATATTTTATCTGTTACAAAATAAGCCTACTCTTAACTAATATCTAGTAATTTAGAGTTATACTTAAGATTTTTAGATTTTCTTGAGAAATACAATTTTCTTGTAAACTGACTGGACCTGAGTTAATTCCTGCTGAGTCCAGGGGAAAAGATCACCAATAAGTATCCTTCTCAATCTCACCTACACCAGTGAAGCACATGCCTACATCAGCCTCAGTTATGAGAATTTGGAATACCACTGACATGGACAAATCCTATTGGATTATATTTTCCATTTTTCCAAATGGATTGACTTTTCAATTATTCTTTATATGTTTAAGGCCTACAGGTTGGTTTTTTGTTGGGGTCTTGTTGTTGTTGTTTTGTTTTCTTTTGTTTTTTTCTTTCTTGTTTTTATTTTTTGCATGCCATTGTGTACACTATTTTTCTGCTCATTTTGCAGTATATATAGAAACCAAGAAATTTCTCTTCACCTAATATTTACAGAGACTACACACAGTAATGTAAGTGACTCTGCCCTCTTCTCTCCTTCTTTCACAGATGTGTGATAGAAGTAATTCAATTTAATGTTATCAGATATATTTATTCAATTTTTTTAACTTCCGACAACAGTTCAGTTACTCTACAATCTGTATGAGTTAATTTTATAACAGATATTATTGATTGTTTTCTAATTTTTAGTACACTTTAAAATACTAAGAGCACTAGTATGGAAGGGTGTCTTACAACTACTGAAAGCATTGCCCTTACAGTACACCAGGCTTTTTTGTTCTCATTATTCCTAAATCAAGCTGTCTTGTCAGGAGAATTTTAATGAGATGCTAATGGAACCATTGTTCTTTTCTTCTAAACCTGTCTCCCATTAATATGCAACTATATTGAAGCTAATGAAAGAAAATTACTACAAAAATTCAGCTAACTTGATAAAAGATAATCATTTTGTGATTTTTTTAAATTAGTAAGTACATGTAGATATGTTGGATTCAAAGAATGCAAATTTTATTGGAATAATGAAATTAAACCTAAGATTGTACTTTCAGATATTCATTAAAATGTGTTAGATTTTTTTTATTTTTAAATCTAAAATTCTCTAAAATTTATAAATAGTTGTGAACTTCCAATTTTTAACTTACCTAACACTATAGAAAATAAATGAGATTCACAATTCTATTACTGTCAAGTACTTTCAGATCCAAGAAATTATGAAATGTGTTAAATGATATTGTCATAATATTTGAGGGTGTGTGTGTGTGTAAACATTTATATTTGTCTTTCTCATTATATCTTTACATAACCATAAATCTGGTGACTTTCTGTTTTTGGATATCACTAAAGGTAAAGTATACAAAGATAGAATTAGCAAAATTATCTAAGTTGTCAATGTCTTCAGGGGTGGAGAGGCATGTCTAGAGGATGTAAAATGCAGTCTGGTCTTGCGGAATGTGTTGGGTTTTTGTTCTGTACCTGAAGGGTATTTTCTGGCGTAAGTTACCCAGGACTGTAGGGTGAGATGCAGGAAGTTCTGAGAGATGTGAACTGCAGGTCAAGTAAAGGTGTTCATAAACAGAAGGATGTTAGACTACAAACCAATGAGCTATCCCTTTCCATTCAAATTTGTCCATAATGTTCTCTGTGTTCTTTTTCTCCAATTCTTATATATAAAGCCTTTTAACTGACATAGAATTCTGCTGTGGCATATCTGCCGTCATCTTACGTCACTGTAGTTTACAGAGTCCCCTTTATGCATTTTGTATGAGAAAAATTGTGCTTGCTATCTTTAATTATATCTATGATAATTTGATAATAAAATATTAATAATTCACAATGTAGATAGATGGGAATGTAAGTTATTAGGAGAAAGATAATTAAAATACAGTAAAATTAGAACTAAATAAAGCCCTGGTCATAATGTGAAACAGCAGAGTAAGAATAAATGTTACTGAATTTTATTGGAAGTTCAGGCCATGTTATCCATATTATTTTTATTAACAAGCCAAGTAATCAAAAAAATTTTTCCTATGAATGTAATCTGAATTTTAATGATTAATAAAAATAGCTAATTTAAGTGTGTTGGCTACTCTTCTATAGTACAAAGCTTTATAATGTCTTGCTTATAATATAAATGGACTCCAGGGCTTGGTATACCTTAGTAGTTACTTGCACCTGCTGATTTGTTGTTGTTGTTGTTGTTTTATTTTGTCATTTCAGAGAACACAGGTTGGGTTAATAACACCCAAATAGTAGCTCCAGTACCGTCTTTAACTCCAATTCCAAGAAACCATTTACGTCTTCTGGTCTCTAATCATCTTCAGCTTTCTAGGTCATTTTGTGGCAGACATAGAAAAGTAGTCTCTCTCTCTCTCTCTCTCTCTCTCTCTCTCTCTCTCTCTCTCTCTCTCTCTCCGTCTCGTGTGTGTGTGTGTGTGTGTGTGTGTGTGTGTGCGTGTGCACATGTGCGCACATGCACGGGTGTGTGTGTGTCCATTTTACTGGGTTTTATTCCAACAGCATTGCACATGCTACTCCAGTGCTCTACTACCAAGCTATTATCCCAGGTCAACTTACTATTTTAATTGCATTGTTATGTTTTAGAGAATGAAAGGATCGAAACCAAAATTAATGAATGAATAAGTAAATAAATAAATTCTTTTAAAAAATGATGCTTGACTGTAGGGTGCTGCAAATGATAATATATCTGGAAGTGGTTCCTGAGAATGTGGAATTTAGAAACAGCAGGCACTTAGAAAAGTCTGCTAATTCCTCAACTTGCAAATGACTCTTGGGTGTGGCATGTGTGCCTGTGAAGTGCTCAAATGTTGCTGGCCTCTTTTGTGAAAAATCACATAATAGCAGTGAAGGATTTTAACTCAAGGCTTATTTTTAATTGTAAGAATCATAGTTAAGATAACTAAATATATAGTTAGAAAAGTTACTATTTGTAAAGGCAAAAAAAAAAAAAAACAAAACTGAAAATCGACAGATCTCTTCAGATTCAGAGACTCTGGGTATGACAGGTAAATTCCGAAGGCTGTGCAGTGTCACCATCAAACTGCAAGGAGGCGTTCCAGGTCAAATTACATTAACTGAGAGTGCCCAGAGGTGAAAGATAGCCAGGATAATGAAAAGGAAAACCAGAAAATCCCAAATCTGAGCCACAAAGGTGAACCTAATGGAGAAACTAGTCAGACCTACAGTACAAATCATGACTCCTTACAGTTTTAAAAAATCTTCTCTCATATGATATCTCCTGAATACACCCTCCCTTTCACCATTCCTTTCATCCCCCAAACCCCAGGATCTACTGCTTCTCTGTTTCCCTTCATAAGAGCTGGCCTTCCAGTGATATCAACTAACAAAATGCCTAATAAAATGCATTAAGACTAGACACAACCCATTGTATGGAGGGTCCATGAAGCAACACAGGACAATGAAAAGGGTAACAGGAGCAGGGAAAAGAGTCAGAGACCATCCCCATGCCCACTGTTAGGTGTCCTACAAAACTCCCAAAGTAGTGACAAACAGCATTGTGCTGAGAGCCTAGTACAGAGAAAGGCATCACTGAACCACCTAGGCAGGCCTTCTGGGGGCTCACAGACACTGAAGCAGCACTGATAGACTCCTAATTTTTTTTTTTTTTTCAGATGAAGAACATTTTATTTTCTTTTTACATAGAGGGAAATTTCAGATACCTTATGTTTGTTTATTATTTGGCATGAATTTTATATTACATTATAACTAGAGTGTATAGTATTACAACAGTGAATAATGGTGTCTTCTCTACAAAGAAATTTGCTAATCTTTTAAAATGTTATAAATATAGATCTGCAAACAATTACCAAAATATCTGAGTTCTCAGTTGCTTTCCCAGTTGATCTTCTTGTTTGCTTGTTTTTTAATTTAAATAAATCATTCATTTGAAATCATTTTAAAACTGCTCCCTCTCCTTTTGAGATAAGGATGTATTTGAGGAGCCAAGATATGGCTCAGTTGATTAAAGCACATAGCGCTCTTGCAGAGGTCCCTGGTATGATTCTCCAGAGACTACAGAGATCACACAATAGCCTTTAGCTCCAGCTCTTAGGGCAACATTTTAGTTCTCAATAGGCATTGATAACTCATGCACATACCCAACATACAGATAAAACATATAACATAAATAAAAATATAATACATCTTAAAATATTGTTTTTTAACTCCCCAAAATAAGTTAAAAAAACAATGAGTTTTCATACTTGTATTATTTATAAATATAAAGATTACAGTCTTACACTAAATATGATGACAGTTGTTCAAATGAATGAGAAACCAGAACAATTTATATAAGCTACTGAATTTCTTAGCTTAGAAAATAGTGGCAGAAATTGTTCTCTCTGAGAATGAGAAACCAGAAGCTTCTTTGAAAAGTGGCAGAAATCTGCATTCTGGTGAAGGATCCAAAGGTAAAGATTTATTGACAAGTTGAACAAATGAATTGTTAACTCAGATACACATATTTTTAAATTATTGGCGAAAATATGCCCTGCCAAACATTAACCTCCTGGGATCCAGGACTGCACCATTGATTATCCCTGCCAGTTGATTTTGTTCCTTAGCACACCTGATAAATAATTACCTGACATTTAGTATGTGTCAGGTGTTCTGTAGGCACTGAGGGCATAACGTAACTCAAATAGATTTTTAAACCACCTGTTCACGTGTTTTCATTACAGTAGAAGGAATAAAATGAAATGGACTATAGAAGCTCTTCGGACATGGATAATTTTAGCTTGAAATTTAGTCCTGTCCTACTCTGTTGAAGAATGCATTTTAAAAATATAGAAAACACATGATTGGTTCCCAAGTATAAAACAGTCTGAGAATAGTTCCCTCCTATCTGGAATACACTGCACCAAGAAAGAAAGCAGCTGGCCAACGTGAAGGCATCCTATGTATGACTTAAAGGAAGGCCACAGAACTTAAAAGTAAACCAGTGCTTGCTGACAGGAAACGGATATGGATGTCTTCTTAGAGGTTAAGCCCAGCCTTACCAACACAGATAGGGATGTGTGCAGCCAACCATAGACTGAGCAGGGGGACCCCAATGGAGGAGTTAGCAGCAGGACTGAAGGAACTGAAGGGGATTTCAAATCATGGGAAGAACAACAATAGCAAACAGCCAGACTCCCCAGATCTCCCAGAGACTAAACCACCAACCGAAGAGTACACATGGAGGGACCCATGGCTCCAGCTACAAATGTAGCAGTTGATGGCCTTGTCTGGAATCAATTGGAGGAGACGACCTTGGTCCTGTGAAGGCTCGATGTGCCAGTGTAGGATAAATCCAGGGCAGAGAGGTGGGAGTGGGCATATGGGTGTGGAAGCACCCACTTGGAGGCAAGGAAAGGGTGGTGGTTTGGCGGGGGATGTGGGTGGGGGGACAGTGTTCAGAGAGGAAACCAGAAAGGGGAAAACATTTGAAATGTAAATAAATAAAATAACCAATTTAAGAAGAGAGAGAGAAAAGAAAATGATTTGTAAATCATCTGAAAAATATTGAAAACATTCTTTCTAGTCAAAACTTCACAGTACTAAAAATGTTGTGATTTTATCTGAAGGTCCTTCATCAGTGGGGAAATGTTTCATCCCTCAAGTTAGGAGTGAATCTTAACTTCCCATCCTTCAAATATCAAAATCACCTTTCATCCCTTTCTGGTATCTCAGGTTTAGATATTGAGTTTTGGTACTTTTCTTTGAAGTTTATTGTCTGTGAGCTATGTGTTCTTTGGAACTTCTCAGGGTTTTTGAATAAATACACACAAACCATATTAGTTACCTCGTGGCTATGATTAAATCTTTAACAAGAAACAAGTTAAGGGAAGAGATTGAGTCGTTCTGAAGTTTGCAGAAGGTGTGATTTGTCCTTGCCTAGATGGGAGCAGTGAGTGCAGAAGTGTATGGTAGCTGAATGTTCACTTCTCAGCTCACAGAAAGCGGGGAAGGAAACTGTCTGAATCTCATTGTGCTCTCTGTGTCATTTCCCTTTCCTTCATCAGTCCAGAGTTCTCACACAGCAGACCATCCCCCACATACGCAGACTAGGCATTTCCTATCTGTTAATTACTACCTTGTTGAGGAAACCATCACAGGTGCACCCAAGTGAGCAACGAAATGCCTATGTATTTCTTAATTCAGTGATGTTAAATAGGAAGTTTTATACAAGTTATCATTGAACTCAAACATGCCACACACCCAGTAGTTCTGAGCTTACTTTCCACTGGTCATTGTTTTAATAATAATAGCAGACAGAATACACCTTACATCTATTGTATAATCAAGTTGTCACATCACATTAAATCATCTAATATGATTTTAATCTATAGGTACCTACTAATCTACTCTCACTGAACTCTTTGAATAGTATAGACGTTTAAGAGACAAATTGAATGGTGGAAACCATCTCAAAAAGATAGTCTCCTGCGTAGTCTTCCCTAGTCATTAACATCAACTTTGGTTTAAGAGGCATAAAATCTATGATAGAGTGAAATTGAAATATTCACAACATTTTAATGATCTAATTGTTTGAAGTAGAAACGTACAGTTTCTTTGGAAAGCTAGTTAGTTGTGTCTGAGGATGTTTTGGTGAGACAAAGGAACATTTTCCTGAAGTTTTTCACACAGGTGAAAGGATGCTACCCTAAGGCAGACACATGAAGGGACATATGATGAAGGATTGTTCACTAAGGACACACCTGTGTTGGTCTGCCTTACATTGTGTAGCTGAGCTCCAATTGTCATGAATCCATAAAGAGAAATGCATCAAAATACTTCTGGTGTTCTTGTGGTAACTTCTGGCTGCTTCAGCTGACTCGGCCTGATTGGCAGAGTGATATCAGCTTGGTTTAGGCTCATGTAAGGTTTTGCTAAGATAGACTCAAGTGCTGAAGCAAGATGGATGGTGAGGCAAAACCCTTGGGGGATTAGGAGGCAGTATAAATAGGACTAAAGAGGACTTGCTTGTGTAGCTAGCTTTGCAATTCTTCTTGGTCTCACGTCTTTGCTGATCTTCACTTGTTTGAGAGAGGTACAGCCAACAATTTCACCTGGCATTCCTGGTAGTCTTGGTTGCTCCTAGTGACTCGTGCAGATTCATCTAGGACCTGACTGTTTTCGTCACTGTAGATTTATTTTTGTCACCTTGGTACTACTGACACAATAGTGTCAGGGTTTGTGTCTACAGATGGGATGGATCCATAGGTGGGGTGGTCTCTGGATGACCTTTCCTTTAGTCTCTGTCTTTCCCTTGGACAGGAACATTTCTGAATTAAATATTTTAAGATGGGGGGTGGCTCCATCCCTCAACTGGGAAGTAAGCTTATCTACAGATTCTATTTCCCCTTTGTTAGGATTTTAGGCTAAATTTATCCCAACTGTGTCCTGGTGCCTCTCCCTTCCCTGGGGAATTGGACTTTCTAGTGGCTGCCCCCAGTTCCCCATTCCTCACCACTACATGTTTCTATTCAATTTCCTGATTACTAATACCAGATCCTGTACTCCACCTTTCCCATCCCAATTCTCTCTATCTCCCAGGTCCATCCTTCCCTCTACCTCCCATGATTATTTTGTTTCCAGTTTTATGTAGGATTAAAGAATCTACACTTTCTTCTTCTTAAGCTCCATATAGTTTGTTGGCTGTATCCTCAGTCTTCTGAGTTCTGAGCTAAAATCTATTTTTAGTGAGTACAATGTGTGTTGTTTGTGTGTGGCAGGGGTGGGAATTACTTCATTCAGGACAATATTTCTTATTCCATCTATTTGCCTCTCAATTTCATGGAGTCATTGTTTTTAATAGCAGAGCAGTACTCCATTATGTAAATGTACCACAGTTTCTGTATCTATTATTCTGTTGAAGGACAGCTGCATTGTTTTCAGCATCTCACTATTATAAATAAGGTTGCTATGAACATAGTGGAGCATGAGTCCTTGAGTTGGAGCACCTTTTGCATATTTTCTCAGTAGTCATAGAGCTGGGTCTTCAGGTAGGAATATTTCCAATTTTCTGAGGAACCAGCAGATTGATTTCCAAAGTGGTTTTAACAGCTAGCAATCCCACCAGCAATGGAGGAGTGTTCGTCTTTCTTCACATCCTTGCCACCATCTGCTGCCACCTGCACTTTTGAGCATAGCCATTCTGATTGGTGTGAGGTGGAATCTCAGGGTCCTTTTTGATTTGCATTTCCATATGACTAAGGATGTTGAACATTTCTTTCGTGCTTCTGAGCCATTTGAGATTCTCATTGAGAATTCTTTGATTAAAACTCTGTACCCCCCATTTTTAATAGGGTTGTTGCTTGTCTGGACCCTAACTTCTTGAGTTCTTTTGTATATATATTGGATATTAGCCCTCTATCAGATGTAGTGTCATGAAGATATTTCCCCCTAATCTGTGGGTTGCTGTTTTGTCATTTTGTCTAATTGACAGTGTCCTTTCCCTTACAGAAGGTTTTCAAGGTCCCATTGGTCAATTGTGAATTTTAGAGCATGAACAATTCATATTCAGTTCAGGAAACTTTCCCCTGTGCCAATGTGTTCCAGGTTCTTCCCCCTTTCTCTCCTATTAGATTCAGTGTATCTGGGTTTATGTGGAGGTTCTTTGGTCCACTTGAACTTGAGTTTTGTACAAGGAGATAGGAATAGGTAAATTTGCATCTTCTACATGCTGACTGCCAGTTAAACCATCCCCATTTGTTGAAAATACTATTTTCCACTGGATGGTTATGGCTTCTTTGTCAAAGATAAAGTGACCATAGGCATGTGGATTTATTTCTAGATCTTCAATTCTATTCTATTGATCTGTCTGCCTGTTTCTGCAACATTGGTATACAGATTTAATCTCTATTTCTCTGTAATACAGCTTGAGATTTTGGATGGTGATTCCCTGAGAACTTCTTTTATTCTTGAGAATGCTTTTGCTGGGTTGGGGATTTAGCTCAGTGGTAGAGCGCTTGCCTAGCAAGCACAAGGCCCTGGGTTCAGTCCCCAGCTCTGGGAAAAAAAAATAGAGAATGCTTTTGCTATTTTGCTATTTTGGTTTTTTTTGTTGTTGTTGTTGTTGTTTTGTTTTTTTTGTTGTTGTTGTTATTCAGGAAGAGAATTGCTCTTTCTATATCTATGAGGAATTAAGATGGAATTTTGATGGGGATTGCATTGAATATGTAGATTGAATTTGTTAAGATGGCCATTTTTACTCTAGTAATCCTGGTGATTCCATGAGCTGGGAGATCCTTCCACCTTCAATGTCTTTCATCAGAGACTTAAGTTCTTGTCATATAGATTTTTTCGTTTACTTGGATAGAGTCACACTAAGTTATTTTATATTATTTATGACTGTTCTGTAGTGTGTTGTTTCTATAATTTCTTTTCATCCCATATATCCTTGGAGTAGTGGAAGGCTACTTATTTGTTAGAGTTCATTTTTATAAATACACTTTGCTGATGTTGTTTATCAGCTTTAGGAGTTCTCTGGTAGAACTTTAGGGTTCACTTATATATACTATCATTTCATGTGCAAATAGTGATATTGTGAATTCCTCCATCCAAATTTGTACCCCTTTGATCCCTGTTTGTTGGCCAAATGTTCTGGCTACAACTTGGAGTATTAGATCGAATTGATAGGAGGAGAGAGGGCAGTTTGTCTTGTCCCTGATTTTACTGTGATTGCTTCAAATTTCTTTGCATTTAGTTTATGCTGGCTCTTGGATTACTGTACATTTCTTGTATTATGATGAGGTATGAACTTTGAATTCCTGATCTTTCACATACTTTTAACATGAAGGAGTATTGTATTTTGTCAAAAGCTTTTCAGCATGTCATGTGATGATCCTGTATTTTTTCTTTATATATTTGATTATGTTGATAGTATATTATACAATCTCTGCATCCTTGGAATGATTGATCATGGTGAATAAGAGTTTTGATTTGTTCTTGGATAAGGTTTGCAAGATTTTTTGTGTATTTTTGCATCAATATTCATAAAGATATTGGTCTAAAATTCTCTTTTTTTGTTGTTTGCTTTTTTGGAGTTTCTGTATCACTGTAATTGTGGCTTCATAGAAAGAATTGGGTAGGGTTCCTTCTGTTTCTATTTTGTGTACTAATTGGAGAAGTATCAGTATTATGTATGATAAAATTCTGCACTAAAATCATCTAGCCCTAGACTTTTATTGGGGGGGTGGTGTGGGAGACTATTATTTATTTTCTATTTTCCAAAGTGTTATGGGACTGTTTAGATGGTTTATCTGATCCTGATTTAATTTTGGTGCTTGTTATCTGCCTAGAAAATCATCTACTTCATCTGGATTTTTCCAGTTTTCTTGAGTGTAGGCTTTTGTAGTAGATATGATGATTATTTTTTTAAATTTCCTCAGTTTCTTTGGTTATGTATCTCTTTTCATTTCTGATTTTGATAATTTGGATACTGTCTCTGTGACCTCAGGTTAGTTTGGCTAAGGGCTTCTTTATCTTGTTGATTCTTCAAGAACCAGTTCTTAGTTTTCTTCATTCTTTGTATAGTTATCTTTCTATTTAATTGGTTTATTTCTGACCTAGATTTGATTATTTCCTGCAGTCTACTTCTCTCAGGTTTATTTGCTTGCTGTTTGTTCTAGAGCATTTAGGTGTTCTATTAAGCTGCTTCTCCAGTTTCTTTTGGAGGCACTCACAGTTACATATTTCCTCTTAGTACTGGTTTCATGGTGTCCCATAAGTTTGGGTATCTGTTCCTTTGTTATCATTAAGTTTTATAAATTCTGTAATTTTTTTGTTTACTTCTACCCAGACAATGTTATCCTTGAGTAGAGAGTTGTTCAGCTTCCATGTGTACATGGGCTTTCTGTTGCTTTTGTTGTTGTTGAAGACCAGCGTTAGTCCATGGTAGTCTGAGAGAATACATGGGATTATTTCAATCTTCTTGTGTATATTGTGGCCTGTTTTGTGACCAATTATATGGGCAACTTTGAAGAAGGTACCATGAGGTGTTGAGAAGTTACATTCTCTTATTTTAGATATCTGTCAAAACCATTTGGTTCATAACTTCTATTAGTTTCACTGCATCTCTGTTTAGTTTCTGTTTCTGTGATTTGTCCATTGGTGAAAGTGGGGTGCTGACATCTCCTACTATTATTGTGTGAGATCCAATGTGTGCTTTGATCTTCAATAAGTTTCTATTACAAATGTAGGAGCCCTGGCATTTAGGGCTTATGAGTTCATAATTGAGAGTTTGTGTTGCTGGATTTTTTTCTTGGATGAGTATGTTGTATCATTCCCCATCTATCTAACAATTTGTTATTGAAATTCTATTTTATTAGATATTAAAATGGCTACTCCAGATTTTTTCGTGTGATTATTTGTTTGTAAATTTTTTTGTCCAGCCTTTTACTTTGATTTATTTTCTGTTTTTGACACTGAGGTGTGTTTCCTGTATGCAGCAAAATGCTGAGTCCTATTCACATATTCAGTCTATTAGCCTGTGTTTTTTTACTGGGTAGGTGAGCACATTGATGTTGAGCGATATTAAGGATGAATAATTGTTAATCCCTGTTACTTTTGTTGTTAAAAGCAGAATTATGTTGTGTAGTTCCCATTTTTGAGTTTATTGTGAGATGATTAATTTCTTCTTTTTTGTTGGTGGTAACTTCCCTCCTTCTGTTGGAGTTTACCTTCTATTTCCTCTGTAGGGCTGGAATAGAAGGGAAAGGTATTGTATACGTTTTGTTTTATTATGGAATATCTTGGTATCTCCATCTATGGTAATTGATTGTTTTGCTGGGTGTAGCAGCCTTGGCTGGTATTTTTGGTTTCTTAATTTCTGTATGACATCTGCCCAAGATCTTCTCACTTTTAAAGTCTGTGTTAAGAAGTCTAGTGTAATTCTGATACGTCTGCCTGATATGTTACTTAATCACTTTACCTTACCATTTTCAATATTTTTTCTTTGTTCTGTGCATTTGGTGTTTTGGTTATTATGTGATGGGAGGAATTTCTTTTCTGGTCCAATCTATTTGGTGTACTGTAGGCTTTTTGTATATTTATGGGCAGTGCTTTCTTTAGGTTAGGGAAATTTTCTTCTGTAATGTTTTTCAAGATTTTACTGGCTCTGTGAGAATCATCACTCTCTTCTATACCTATTATTCTTAGGTTTGTGCTTTTCATTTTTTCCTGGATTTCTTGAATACTTTGATTTCATATCATCTTACTTCTTGTATTTTCCTTGACTGTTGTTTCAGTGTCTTCTGTGGTATCATCTATATCTTAGATTCTCTTTTCTATCTCTTGTATTCTGTTGATGATGCTTGCATTATGACTCCTGATAGCTTTCCTAGGTTTTCTGTATCCAGTTTTGTCTCCCTTTGTGATTTCTTATTGTTCCTATTTCCATTTTTAGATCTCGAATGGTTTTATTCAATTCCTTCACCTGTTTGACTGTGTTTACCTGTATTCCTTTAAGCGATTTATGTGTCTCCTCTTTAAGGGCTTCTACTTGTTTACTTGTATTCTGTATTTTTTTTTTTTTTTTTTTATTAACTTGAGTATTTCTTATATACATTTAAAGTGTTATTCCCTTTCCGGTTTCCGGGCAAACATCCTCCCCCTCGCCTTCTTTTTGGGTGATCCCCCCCATCCTCCCCTTTGCCGCCCTCCCCCAACAATCTAGTTCATTGGGGGTTCAGTCTTAGCAGGACCCAGGGCTTCCCCTTCCACTGGTGCTCTTACTAGGATATTCATTGCTACTTATGAGGTCAGAGTCCAGGGTCAGTCCATGTATAGTCTTTAGGTAGTGGCTTAGTCCTGGAAGCTCTGGTTGCTTGGCATTGTTGTACATATATGGGGTCTCGAGCCCCTTCAAGCTCTTCAGTTCTTTCTCTGATTCCTTCAACGGGGGGTCCTATTCTCAATTCAGTGGTTTTGCTGCTGACATATGCCTCTGTGTTTGCTGTATTCTGACTGTGTCTCTCAGGATCGATCTACATCCGGCTCCTGTCGGCCTGCACTTCTTTTGCTTCATCCATCTTGTCTAATTGGGTGGCTGTATATGCATGGGCCACATGTGGGGCAGGCTCTGAATGGGTGTTCCTTCTGTGTCTGTTTTAATCTTTGCCTCTCTATTCCCTGCCAAGGTATTCTTGTTCCCCTTTTAAAGAAGGAGTGAAGCATTCACATTTTGATCATACGCCTTGAGTTTCATTTTGTTCTAGGCATCTAGGGTAATTCAAGCATTTGGGCTAATAGCCACTTATCAATGAGTGCATACCATGTGTGTTTTTCTGTGATTGGGTTACCTCACTCAGGATGATATTTTCCAGTTCACCATTTGCCTCACTTAATTTCATAAAGTCATTGTTTTTGATAGCTGAGTAATATTCCATTGTGTAGATGTACCACATTTTCTGTATCCATTCCTCTGTTGAAGGGGCATCTGGGTTCTTTCCAGCTTCTGGCTATTATAAATAAGGCTGCAAATGAACATAGTGGAGCTGTGTCTTTTTATATGTTGGGGCATCTTTGGGTATATGCCCAAGAGAGGTATAGCTGGATCCTCAGGCAGTTCAATGTCCAATTTTCTGAGGATCCTCCAGACTGATTTCCAGAATGGTTGTACCAATCTGCAATCCCACCAACAATGGAGGAGTGTTCCTCTTTCTCCGCATCCTCGCCAGCATCTGCTGTCACCTGAGTTTTTGATCTTTGCCATTCTCACTGGTGTGAGGTGAAATCTCAGGGTTGTTTTGATTTGCATTTCCCTTATGACTAAAGATGTTGAACATTTCTTTAGGTGTTTCTCAGCCATTCGGCATTCCTCAGCTGTAAATTCTTTGTTTAGCTCTGAACCCCATTTTTTAATAGGGTTATTTGTCTCCCTGCAGTCTAACTTCTTGAGTTCTTTGTATATTTTGGATATAAGGCCTCTATCTGTTGTCGGATTGGTAAAGATCTTTTCCCAATCTGTTGGTTGTCGTTTTGTCCTAACCACAGTGTCCTTTGCCTAACAGAAGCTTTGCAGTTTTATGAGATCCCATTTGTCGACTCTTGATCTTAGAGCATAAGCCATTGGTGTTTTGTTCGGGAAATTTTTTCCAGTGCCCATGTGTTCCAGATGCTTCCCTAGTTTTTCTTCTATCAGTTTGAGTGTATCTGGTTTGATGTGGAGGTTCTTGATCCATTTGGACTTAAGCTTTGTACAGGGTGATAAACATGCATCGATCTGCATTCTTCTACATGCTGACCTCCAGTTGAACCAGCACCATTTGCTGAAAATGCTATCTTTTTTCCATTGGATGCTTTTGGCTGCTTTGTCAAAAATCAAGTGCCCATAAGTGTGTGGGTTCATTTCTGGGTCTTCAATTCTGTTCCATTGGTCTATCTCTCTGTCTCTGTACCAATACCATGCAGTTTTTATCACTATTGCTCTGTAATACTGCTTGAGTTCAGGGATAGTGATACCCACTGAAGTCCTTTTATTGTTGAGGATAGTTTTAGCTATCCTGGGTTTTTTGTTATTCCAGATGAATTTGCAAATTGTTCTGTCTAACTCTTTGAAGAATTGGATTGGTATTTTGATGGGGATTGCATTGAATCTGTAGATTGCTTTTGGTAAAATGACCATTTTTACTATATTAATCCTGCCAATCCATGAGCATGGGAGATCTTTCCATCTTCTGAGGACTTCTTCAATTTCTTTCTTCAGAGTCTTGAAGAGTGAATTATTTATGTCCCCCTTAAAGTTCTCTATCTTCTTCATGAGATGGGATTTTTGATCTGATTCTTGCTTTTCAGGTGTGTTGTGGTATCCAGGGCTTGTTCTGCTGAAAGTACTGGATTCTGGTGTTGCCACGTTTATTGTTTTCTATTGCTTATGTTCTTGTGCTTGCTTCTAGCTATCTGATAGACTCTAGTCTTAACTGGCCTTGCTGTCTTTGACTGGAGTCTGTCATCCTGTGGTCCTTGATATATCAGAGCTCTTGGGGGTCAAGCTGCATCTGCTTGTGTGCTGAGTGGATAGGGACCCAGAGCACAGACTGTACTCCTATTAGCCCAGATGTGATGTGTGAGAACTTCTGAGGGTCAATCTGTGTCTTTAATAAAGGATTTTTATTGCATTGCAACAATCAACAAAATTATTTGATGAGAAATATTTATAATATTTTATATGTGCTGTAACCGCATAATACTATTTGAGTGGTATAAGGAATACAAATTTGTTATCTTGGCTCTGAAAATAAAAAATGTAATACTCAGTCAGTTTTTTTTTTCAGAGACCAGTGCAATAAGGTCATTAGCCCTGTCATCTGAACTATCTGCTTGTACTTTTGAAACCTTCACTTTGGCTTCTTCCCATGTCTGTCACTGTGTTTTTCTTATCTGATTTGAACATCAGCCATATTCAATTACAACTAATTCTAATTACCTCATTTCAACTTGATTCTCTCTATAAAGACTTTATTACCTAATAAAGTCAAATGTGCAGATAATGAAGAATTAAGTCTAAATATATACCTTATGTAAGTATATATAATACTTCACATATTATATATAACATAAATGAGTGTGTATATATGTGTGAATGTGTGTGTGTGTGTGTGTGTGTGTGTATGTATGTGTATGTGTTATATGGGTACATGAAGTACAGGTATTGGTGGATATGCATGCCTATGTGGATGTGTACAGGGACCAATGAAGGATCAGCTGTTAAACTCTGTTACTATCCACCTTATTGTTTTGAGAAAGATTATCTCATTAACTCTAGAGCTAGACTGGCAGCTAATAAACTCCTCAATCTTCATATATCTACTTTGAATAATGCATTGGTTACAGTTATGTGCAGTCATGCCACAATTTTTACATGGATGCTACATAAGCTAAGAACATAGGTTATTATGCCACATTCCTTTGATGGAATTTTAGTTGACTTTGACAGAGGAGGTTACAGCAATTTGGTAAAACCATATAGTTATTCATGTTAAAGATATTCATCTAAATCATTGTCTTGTAAATACTTGCAAACTATGACCTTGAAAACATAATTTTTTAATCTTGCTTCACAGATATAGAATAATGACTGAGAAATGGAAGCTCTAATACTCCAAATTTAGAGTATTAGGAAAAAGCAAGGGACTTAGCACATTGTTTTTTATATACATATGTATATAAAATGTATTATTATAAATATATATAGAATAATAAAATTAAAAAATAAATGTGATGATTCTGAGGGAGTAGGAGGAAATGTAAAAATGTAGAGGGGCACTAAGCTGGAAATTATGTAAAATTAATACTCATGAATGAACTTTTAAATTAATAAATAACTTGATAAATAAGTTAAAAAGAATGTAAGGAATTTATCCTATTAATATTATATATTTTCTAAAGTTACATTTAATTATTCATCAGCATATAAATCTTAAATAAAATCGAATGTGTAATATACCTATATTTACGTATCATGATTACTTCAAACTATGTTACTTTAGCAAAAATATTCACATATCTAAGTGCTTGCAGTTTTATATCATATATTTTCCAATATGTTTTCTGTCATACTATAACTTAAGAAATTAATGAATGGAAGAAATATTAATCTTGTGAATAAAGTGATGTCTTATGAGATTACTGTCAATCATATAATAATTATTATACAAACCACATGAACACTTATGCCAGTCAGACAGAAATAGCATTGAGCTATTAATGAGCATTTGTTCCAGAACTGTTTGATCTTTGCTGGAGGACTGATTGATCAGGGCCACAGACAAGACTCAGGAGATGACTGTGACATTGAGACAAGATCCTACCGAGCATTAAAGCCTAAAATCCACAAACATCTTTGCCAATTAACTTCCTCACAATCAGTATTTAGTTAGGGCACTTTCTTACGAACATGTTTTGGTTGTACATTTATCCTGTTTACATTTGTTGGGATATTTAACGTAGACTCTCTTTGACTAACATTCATGTCTATCCTTGTCAACTAGAATGTCAGTTACCCATGGAAGTTTTTATTTCCACCAAGTAGATGTCAATTCCCAGGGAAACATGGGAAAATAAAACTTTATTTGACCCCAATTCAAAATGGAAATATTATTCCAAAAGACTTTTTATATTGGTGCATATGTCTTTCTCATTTTGGAGTCCCTATGAGGAGAAGCTTACCATACACGGATTCAAGAAATACTTTCTGGTGCTTGGTTTATGTCCAAACTTACTGTGGCTAACTACATAAAGTAGTTCTAACTGACCTCTATTGCGATTGGTTTCTAAGAAAACCAAAGCACATAATACAACAGAGTACGCAGTCAACTCTAGAATGAGAAAATTTCCTAGTAAGAGCATATGAGAACACCTTCTTGTAACATTAGTAACAGCACAAAATGGCTGGCTGGACATGTAGCAGTTATCCAGGCCTTAACAATTATAATCAAAAAGAAACTATCTGTAAATTTGACAATTATATTGATTCAGTGTCTTTGAATTCTATGATCAAGATAAATTAGATATCTTGGAGATTCAAGATTTCTTTTCACCAAACACTTCCTGAATTTTTTATTAAGAGAATTAAGTATCATGGGCTAAGTCTTTCTCTGCATCACTTTCTTTCCTTTCTCATGATCACTTACAGAAGAAGATTAAATCATGTATGAAAATGTGTAGAGAAATTTTAATCTACCAATATGGCTGTTCTGGCAATGGATCATATCAAAAAACATGATGTGGCCAGAATGCAGACTACCCTGGATTAAAGTATGATCTGGCTGGAATACAGATATGCCTTTAAAACACATATTTAATCCCTATCAATAAAGGTAAGGTTAGTTTGTAAAAGCTAGGAGCCATGTTTGAAAGTGACTTCTAATTGATGGGCAAAGTGACAAGTCAGAGAAAGACTTGACAGAATAAACCAGAAATAGGATACACTAAACACATAGGACAACACAAGAGAGAGTGGCTGCTTAAGAGCAGTGTGAAGAGGTGACACATGGTGTCTATGTGTATAGCAGTTTTACCAGAACAGTTTTACAGAGACAGGTTGCAGAGAGAATAAGAAGACACAGGGACAGAAAGAACCAGAGAATAAGAAGAAGCCAGAAGATTAGAACATATTGCCAATGTGAGTATAGGCCAAATAGGGCAATTCAGGCAGCAGCAGAGAGAAGCCTAATTGATTCATTCAGCTTGGAGACTAGATCTTACCTAGGTTAGAAGCTTCCAGGACTAGGCCTAGAGATATTTACTGCAGAAAAAGCATTGTTTTTTGGCTCAGCCCAAGTCATATATTCCCAAACCATGGGTACAGTTGATAACATATCACTTCATCTGAGGAAATAAAAGTGACATTTACATTTACAAAAGACTGGTATATATTTATTCTTGATTTATATTTTATAAAAAATAATATTTCAAAATTCGTACAACTGTTTAGATGTAGAAATATAAAAATGTTTTTAAAACTTTCTGCAGTGTCGTTTTTTAATTTATGTTGATAAACTTACATACAATAATTCTTAAAATAACTAATACTAACTAAATTTCATAGAGCTTTCGTACTTTAAATATTTTATTAAACTTAATGTTTATAACATTAGGGAATATATTAACTGTAAATCTATTTTCAGAACTCTTTCAATAAATTTGTAATAATAGTTATGTAGTATGATTTTTCATAGATAACATTATAGGAAATTTAGAGAAAACATACAAGACAACTTTTCTGTACTTAATTCTTTAATACGTTAATAAAAGGAAAAAGACAATGATTGTTTTCTCTTCAGATATCTGAGATATCCAAATTGGATATCTAATGCTAACATATACATCAAATTTTAGAGAAATATTTTGGTTAATTATTTATTTTGATTAATGAAATAAATCCAACTAATATAATTAATCTACTTCTATTCTTCTATATATTAAAATAATTTAATTATATGGTCCGTGAGTACATGTATGTAGGTATATGTACATTTGTGTAGATGTCCAGAGAGACTAGAAAAGGATGTCACACTTCTAGGAACTAGAGTATGAGAAACCATGAGTAACTCTACCTGGGTTCTGAGAAGCAATCTCAAGTTCTCTGTAAGGAAAGAACACATTCTGAGTTGAAAAGCCATTAGTCTACTCTCTGTTCCCATTTTTGAGTCTTCTGCATTTGGACATGTTAATGTTGGCTAATTTTATGATTTGAATACCCATATTAAATGAGACATAATTGCTTCTAACCACTAAATGTATGTTTCACTTTGAGGTTATTTTGATATATTTAAAAGATATACAGAAATATATTTTAAATAGTTATTTGTGATAGAGAAAAAGCCAGGAATTTATTTTTAGGAATATAATGTAAGTTTTCCAATTTAATATCAAATCAAAAATTCACATGCAAACCATCTTGTATATGTTGTATATTATCATGTACCAAACACTTTAGAGAGAAATTACTTACCATAATCCATATAACATCTGCTAAATGGTCATATTAGACACAGCATCTCTTATAAAATCGATATTGAGGTAAGATTTCGAATTAATTCTCATAAATATTCATATCATTATTAGACATATGGTAGGTATTTAATATCAGGAAACTTTTTGCATATTAGAACCATATTTTCATATTAATGCAAAGTTTCACATTCAGTAACCATCCTCTGTCTGTAATCTTGGCAAATATATTTTATAGATATCTCTAATTCATTGCACTGAATTTATAAAAAAAAAAAAGGGGGTGAGGAGTCTCCTGATCCAATCAAGAAAGAATCTCATCAAGATGTACATATTGTATAATTTGACCTTGATTCACTTCCCAAAAACCCTGACTGTCAAACCCAGCTGAGAATTGACAAGGAGCTGAGGTGATCCATATCAAAGTTGTTTATGAACAGCTATACTGGAGGAGATTTTCAAGGCATCAGCTGGATCAAAGCACTTATTCTTCCCTGGATTGTAACACAAAGCAACATCAAATAACAGCTGTGCTGGTTTGGCTCCCTTGCATGCTTTGAACTAGGGGAATAATAGTCTTACTAAGGCTTTCCTGGAGTAAAATTATGATGGTTCTCCTGGATTGTGTTGAAAAGACTCATGAATAGTTGAAGAAACATAGATGAAAGTACTTTTCTCTCATTACTAGTGAACTTTTGGTAATCTTGAGGCTTTTAAGTTAGGGAATACATTGAAAATATTTCTGGTTACCAGTTTCAGTTAGGAAATATATTTTATACTTATTCAAGCAAAGACAGTTTTATTACTTACACATGGTTTAGTTGTATCTTACATTTAAATAAGCAGGTCAATATTAGTAAGCATGGTGACTGATAATATATGTAAAATATTCCTATGTAATAGGGAGTTTTCATTTAAAAATATATATGTGTGTGTGTATTGTTTTATTCACACAGTACATTAGAGTAATCAGTTTTCTGATCTCATATTATATTGTAAATTTTACTACTGATGAACTTAATTTTATGAATAAGCAAATTGCATGTATCAGTGTTAAGAGACATATTACTGTTTAAACTATCAGTCTGTGCTACAGAAGACCTTGGTTCAGCAAAGAAACAAATTTATTTCTCCAATAGAAGTGGATATACTGATCACAAATGCACAGATATAACCCTGTAAATACACAAAAATAAAACAAACAAACAACAGTGAAAAATGCAGGCCAATATTCTTGCAGACCATTGATATAAAATTCTTTAAAATTTGCCAACTAAATTGTATATATACAAACTATTAGCCATGGTTGAACAGAAGTAATTTCAGGATACAAGGACAAGCACCATTTGTAAGCAAGAATAATCTATCACATTAAATAATGATTGTCAAGGTCCATCTAAGAATCAACTCCTGTGAAAGAATTAAAGTAAATGTTTCTCCTTTAATGATAATGATCAGTGATCAAATTAAAATAAACTGATGCATCACATGGATTCTGAATCAACATTCTCCATACTACGTTTTATCTGGGAGGATAATCAAAATTATTGCTTTCCTGCTTACTTTATTTTTAAGTAGACTTAATGTTGAATATTTGTTGCCAATATTCAATGTACGAATAGTAATCTAGTTGAATTATAAGCGATTGTTTGTATAATGGATGCTATAAAAACAAACTACAGACATGTCCAAGGTCAGTTCTCTACTATATTTACTGCAGGGTATTATTATGGTGACCAATACAAGTTTAAGAAGAGATTGATACTGTACCATAAAACTCTTGCTCTGATTGTAGAGAATAATGATAGACTGTGATGTACTCTTTATTTTACTACATATGCTTATCTATCAGCCTTTAATATTAGCAAGCCAATGTTTGTATAATCCTCCTGAAAAATTATACACTGATAAAATTATACACACACATATATGTTGTATATTATCATGTACCAAATACTTTAGAAAGAAATTACTTACCATAATCCACACAGTACATCTGATAAATGGTCATTTTAGACACAGCATCTCTGATGAAATTGATATCATTAAACAAATAACTTCCAATAACTTCGATGAAAATTCCAGCTCTCACTAAACTTTATTATATGATTGTGTGGAATTTCCATGTATGCATTTAACATAAAGGATAAAAGTATCTTTATCCTTTATTAATTTCTTGGAAATTAAAAATACATTAACTTATTAAACAAAAATTATCATTCAATTACATTTTTTTAATTTTTGAGATATTTTCATTCCTAAGATTAATTTTACTGTGTGTGAGCTTACCTGTGAAGTCTAGGAGAAGGTAGTGGATGACCTAGACTAGTCACAGGTCCAGGTGTTTGTAAGGTGTATGCCATGGTGCTGGGAATGCTAGTCTTTTGGGAGATTAGTGCGTGCTTATGACCACTGAGTCACATATCTCTTCACTTTATCTCTGGATTTTAAAATTGAAGCATTGTAATTTATTTCATTCTCATTATTCCTTAATATATGAAGATTTGAAAATGTTGGCAATAAAAATTTGACTTATTGGTTGAGCAAATTTAATAGCTTTTGTCTTGCATTCAGCAAAAAGTCTGTAGTTAGTTGAGGTAGAAAAATTAGCAGAACACAGAGACTTCATACTCATAGAATCTTTATATTAAAAGGAAAAGGCTAGAAGACTTTAGCATGCTACCATAAACAATGTCAAGGATAACTAGAACTTTGGAGGAGAGATAGGTGAGAATGATATGTGTTTTTTCTCTAATAATGTTCAAATAAAAATATTTTATTAAAGAACCAAAATAAATCAAATAGTTGTCCATGAATTAAGGTAGTGACAATGTTCAAAAAGAAATGAGTTTAAAAGAATCAGAAGATAAGGACATTGGAAGAAGGAAGGTTTACATTTCTTTGCCTGCTTACACTTACTTGTCAGCATATCTGTTGGAGCCTACCTCTTCAGATTCCAGCTTATATAGAAGGGCAGGTGAAACAACTATCCTCATGGACTGAGTAACTACTATACTTTTGGATTTCCCATCCACAACTACCCATTGTTGGGTTAGTTTTAGTACAGACTGTAATATACACAGATACTGCATAAGTTTTGTGACTCTCAAGAACCCTAATTAACATACTGACCAAATGGAATATGAATTTAGATAGAGCCCAAATTCTGTAGGTTCTGAGGATATAATTTAACATCTTTTGCCAACATACAGCTGCAGTTGAAATGGAACTAAATATGGTCATGTAGGAAGTTAGTGCTATGAAGGATATCCAAAGACTTACTGAAACACATTGCCATATCAAGTAAGAGATTGGGAAGATGTTAACGGTAAGACTGAGAATAATTAGTGTAAATGGTAGCGGGAGAAACAAAATTATCATATACGAGAGGCACCACTTATATTAATGAAAAACTTTTTTATCTTTTTTTTTTGTTTGTCTTTTCATAGGTGAAAAGAAAATACCACTATCAATCTGAGAGAGTACAGCAAATTGTAGTACTGATCATCATGTCAGTTGATGTTACTTGGAACACACAGTTTTTTAAATTATCCTTTCAGAAATTCTTCCAAAAACCTTTATAAATAATGGACTGTCCTAATTAATGTACAAAAGTAATAGAAAATGAAGCATAGAAAAATCAAATAAAAATAAAAACTTGCAAGTTTGAAATTAGAAAGAAATTTCATGTTTGTTTTAGTCACCACTGCAGGCTCACTGACATCTTCTAGTGATTATGGCTAAGTCGGGAATGTCACTTTTAGTAATAAACATTCAGTTGTACTTGGTGCTATTTACAATCATTGTGTGTTATGAATTTTCACATCTCCACAATTCCGAAAATATCAAACAAAACTTATACCTTGGATAATCAATTTAAATTTCATAAAAACTATGAATCATAATTTATTTGGAGATAACATAAGTAAAAGAAATACCGATTAATACATGCTTATATACATATAGACATTCAATGATTAACTTTCTGAAATGTACCAATAATATATAATCAGGAACAATGAGATATCTGTTATATTCAGAACGTTTATGGCAGTTTCTGGAAACTCGTAGTGAACTTTTAAAATACCTTTAGAACTAATATAGGTTGAGATTTGACATTTTTATAACTATTTAATTGATGATTTTGTTGTCTTTCACAGATAAAAATGAATAAGGAATGGCCTGAGATAACTGAAATAAAACTCAGACTTTCCTGTGATAGCAGTGTTCCAGTGACGTAAAGGAGAGAGTAAAGAAGGAAGGACCTGACACAATACACTGCATTTCATCACCTTACCTCTCTTCACTTAAACACCCAAATCTGATTTTTCTTTTTACCTCTTTAAGTGACTGTTAATTATTTCTCATTCCATACATATTTTTATTCTGTCAATATTTTCAACTTTCTTCCATAAAACATACCTTTTTAAAATTAATATTTACAGTTTTATGTCACGGTCACAAGCCAGAAAAATCATATCCAAATCATAAATCCAGCCTGCACCTGTTTTGCTTCACATATCATAAGATATGCATATATGTATTTTTATACATTATTTTATAAAGAAAAGGTATGTGTGGAAAGAAACATGTGAGATCCTTGAGGATAGTATGTTATTGAGTGATACCAAATAGAGAAAATAGTTACTGAATCAAACTCCGTTCATTCTCATTGATAGGTAGTGCTGTATTTAATCAGAATAAGTCCTACAAATTTATCTAACATATTGGCAATGAAACAAATTCTAGGTTTATCAAAAATAAATCATCATATGTTTGAGGAAAGAGTATGTCCCCCTGCCTTTCTCTTTGATTGAACAAAATGCATATGATCTGCCAACACTGGAAATCTTTTGCTACATATTCTCATGTCATGTGATTACATTTCCACTCAGAGTATGGATACAGTGTCTTTTCCTGTCTTCATTATCCTACCACTATCTCACAACTTTAAAGAGTGAATTTATGAAGTTTTTATTTCATTCCTTGATTTGTGTTTTAAAATATACTTGAAGGTATACATTTGTCAGTTATTCTTATTGGGATATCTACATTTTGGAACCTATCTCATGCCTTTGTTTTCTTTTTCTTTTATTATTATTATTTATTTTTTTTATTATTATTATTATTATTATTTATGCCAGGACTTTAAGCCAGAGTTTATTCCCATTTCATAATTTCAATTGATATTTCCCATTCAAGTCACCCTTCCAAATGTAAGAATCATCTGGCCTGAGTTTCAGCAACACTAATGTTAAGAAACCAGGATCTAGATCTGTAGAACACTACCTATTATTTTGAAATGTGTTTTATGTATACTAATGAGTATAATAATAGCATATTTAAATGAAAATTTAAAGATCATAGTTCTTGTCAATTGAAACTACTTCCACTTAAAACATCAAGAGAGAATCCTAATAGATGAGATGGCTAGCATGCTATATTTAAATATAAAAACTAGTGTTTGTATTCAAGATTATTAAACATTCTTTGATGATAGACAAGAAAATAATTCAAGAATGAATAATAGATCCTTTTTAAAGTTAAGTTTAAAAATTGTTTAAAGATCCTAAGAATTCAGTGCAGGAACACCTGCTGGAAGCCATTAGCATCATAATTTGCAGGCATTAATCTGACATGACATTTTTCAACTTCTCTCCTCTTACAAAACTTGGGTCATAATGAAGTTAACCTTTTACACATGCATCTACTGTGCTGCAGATTTGACTCATAAATTGTTCAACTGTTTTGAAGCCCAATCAGGCGACTGTCAAGCCCTCATTGCCAGATAAAGAAAATACTGCATAAAGAATATGAAAAACTATGCAAAAACAGTTTTTAACATTTTGCTAAGAAAGTATAGGTATTAATACCTGTTACTTTGCATGTCATCTAGTAACAAAGGTCATTTTGAAACATTTTATTTGTTCTTTGTGCATTGCACATCCTGCACCCCAATCCCACTCATATTTTCCCCAAGCTGTATCTCCCCCATTTTTACAAACTCCCCTCCAACTGAGAAAATGTGTCATGGAAGCTCTAGTGTGTCACAGTGTGCTCCAGAGTATATGCTTTTGACCATACTTCTTTACTTGCAGAAGTTTATTGCAACGATTCACTTTTCTGGTAGGAAGCCAATGGCTTCTGATACTATCTACTATCAATACCAGAACCTCACAGGGCCTCCTCTAGGATATCCTGTTGTTGTCCTGTGTAATGAAGGTCCTGTAGTTTTGGATCAGTAGGAATGGCCTCTTCATGCACTTCAACAGCTAATCTATGAAGTAGATGTTGAAGTAGGGAAATTCAAATCCCTGTATCAGGGTCTGGGCAGTATCTGAGTTGATGACCCTGCCCGCTTGCTTGTTCTCTTGCCTTTGTGGCCAGGTCACCAGCAACCCCAACAACCAGGAACAATTCTACCCTGATGCCCAAATGAGGGGCAGGGCCTGCTCTCCCAGTATTTGACCTGAGTGAGGAACATGACCAGTTCTCCCACTCTCATGACCTGAGGGCCAGATCTCCCATTTCCTATAGGTTGCAAGCAGCAAGGGTGGAAAAGTGCATCTCTGCCTCGCTTATGCTGCTCTATAGCAAAGAAGTTCTAGGACAGGGGCAGACCTCCCATGGTTACATTTCTGGGCTGGCCCATCTATATCCCTGCTATCAGGGTCAGGTCTACTATGCTACCCAGATGAGATGCAGGGTCTTCTATTCTGAATGCTGCAGCAGGTAAGAGGCACAACCAGCACTTCTGTTCTCATGACCACATTGGGGCCAAGTCTCCTACCTACCACTGTTGGTGCGGGTAAAGGGGAGGAGAGATCTTTCTCTTGCTTATGTTACCAGACAGCACATAAAAGGCCATGCTAGCTTTCTCATACTCTGTCAGGGCCAGCCTACCTGCACCCGTCATATTAGAACTTGCTGCCAATGTGTGGTACAGAGCTTGCTCTCCCAAGTGCTGTAGCAGATGATGGGAAGGGCCAACTTTTCTATTGTCATGAACTTGGTGACAGCTCTGGGGAGAAGGGGACATCTCTCCCTCATCAGTGACACCCTATAGTAGACCACATAGTAGGGCTAGCACTGCCAGGACTCCACCATGGTTCCAGGTGGTATCACTGGGTACTCATACCAGTCAATTCCCCACTACCTTCAAGTCTCTAGTTCTGCCATTCTTTGTTATGCCCTCATCTGTTTCTTTCTCTTCTATTTCTCAACAACTTACTTGATACTCTTAGGGGTACCTGGCTCTCTAGTTGTCTAGGATCATCTCAGGAATGGTCTGATGAGTACTATGTTTCACTCATGCATTATTGTGTTGGACAGACATCATCTTGGGCATGGTCTGCCTCCACTTTAGGACTGCATATCACTGGATTGGTGATCACCTCAGTGTAGTTCTATGTCCAGTTCCCATGGCATTGTTCTGGTGATTATCTTGAGCTTGTTCCTTACCTGGCTTGCCCAGGGGACCCCTTGAGAAGGTTGTCTGTTGTGGGCTCACTTCTACATGTGCCCTAAGTTCAAAGGTGGAATTCTTCTATCCTCTAGCTTACTGCCTTTCCTGGAACCCATAGAGGGCCTGACTGGCACTGGACTGGTGGTCCTCTCAACATAGCTCCCTGTCACGGAATATTTACAGGGAATATTAGGCTAATAACCATTCAGAACACTGACCAGAAACATTGCTACTCTCATCTCTGCCACCAACTCACACACACACATGATAGAGCAGCCACATCTTCAATACTGAAAAGGACAGGTGTGATATTTTTAAGTGTACAGAAGTTCCAAAAAATGTATCTTTGAAGTCTTAAAAATTGAAAATTGTCTCCTTAATATGGAACTTGGAAGAGTTGTGTGCTGGAAAGTGATAGGGAAAACTGAGGGGGAGAAACTAGGGTGGACATAGTCACACTACGTTGTGTACATACTTGAAGTTTTAAAGACTACCATAAAAATAATAGGAAATGGAAAGTGCATGTGCAACGTTATTATTTTGCAAAGCATTTTGTGCAGTATTTGTCTATATTGATGAGTTCTACCTGAGCAGCTCAGTGCTCAGTATGTCCCATATTAATGAAGTGGATGAAGAGCAGGTGGGAACACACATATCTCACAGGCCAGCACCTTTTGATTTATGATTATTTCATTACTGTGTTTTATAACATATCTTCATTATAAAACAGGGCATGGCAACTCAAAGAGCAAGAATACAAGACAAAACTATCATTCAAAGAAGGCTTTGAACACCAATTTTGTTCCTTTCTTTCAAATTCATTTGAATACATATATAATATATTATATATGTGCATATGTAGATGTGTATACATTCAATCTATATCTATATCTACATCTATCTATCTATCTATCTATATATATACATATATTCCATCATTACTACCTCTTAAAAATTAATAATAAATAAGTGCATACCAAATGTGTTTTTCTGTGATTGAGGAACCTCACTCAGGATGGTATTTTCTAGTTCATTCCATTTGCCTATGAATTTCATGAAGTCATTGTTTTTGATAGCTGAGTAGTACTCCATTGTGTAGATGTACCACATTTTTTAAATCCATTCCTCTGTTGAAGGGCATCTGGGTTCTTTCCAGCTTCTGGCTATAATAAATAAGACTGCTATGGACATAGTGGAGCATGTGTCTTTCTTGTATGTTGGAGCATCTTTTGGGTATATGCCCAAGAGAGGTATAGCTGGGTTCTCAGGTAGTGGAATATCCAATTTTAAAAAGATCGAATTACCCAAGATGCAATCCACAGACCACAGGAAGCTCAAGAAGAAGGATGACCAAAATGTGGATGCTCCCACTCCTTCTTAAAAGGGGGTAAATATCCATAGGAGGGGATATGGAAACAAAGTTTAGAGCAGCGACTCAAGGAATGGCCATTCAGAAACTGACTCACATGACCCATATATATATACAGTCAACAAAACAAGTTAAGATTGATGAAGTTAGAAAATGCATGCTGAAAGCAACCAGATATAGATCTCTCCTGAGAGACACATCCAGAGCATATCCAATACAGAGGTCAATGCTAGCATCAAACCACCGAACTGAGAATAGTACCCACTTGGGGGGAATTAGAGGAAGTATTGAAAGAATTGAAGGAGCTTGCAACCCTAGAAAAAGAATGCCAACCAACCAGAGCTTCCAGGGACTAAACCACTTCTGAAAGACTATACATGGACTGACCCAGGGTTCCAACTGCATATGTGGCAGAGAATAGCCTTGTTGAGGCATCAGTGAAAAGGAAATCCCTTGCTCTTGCCAAGGTTGGACCCCCAGTGCAGGGGAATATGGGGGAGGGCAATAAAGGGGATGTATAGGAGGAATACCCGTATGTGGAAGGGGGAGGGGAAGGAATAGGCGCTTATGGACAGGAAACTGGGAAGGGGAATAACGTTTGAAATGTAAGTAAAGAAATATATCTAATAAAAATTTTTAAAATTATTAATAAATATGTCTTAATTTAAGGAGTTCAAGACAGAAATACACAGACCGTTTATTTATCAATAAAAGGTATTTAAAATTTATGTTAGATAAAGTAATAGAATGAGTTTAATTTAAAAGCATTAAATTGTTATGAAGTTAATGGAATGTATATGCTTCAAGAAGTCATGGTATAAGGTTGAAAAGTGGCAGCATTATTTAGAGTTGGTCCAAGAAAGAGACCTGGCAGAAAACAAGTTGTAGGTGATGGTAAATTTTTAATAATTATTGGAGGAGAATGACTTTGCCTTAGGAAAGGCATTGAAAGTATATAGAGTAAGATTGAGAACTACTTTGAAAATTTTAGAAACATAAATTTAAAAAGAGTAAGCAATATGTGTTAGGGATAAGTTATGAAATCATAAATATTTGAAAATGCAGTTGGCTATGCTGAAAGTCAGTGTGTTGAAGGGGAACTCACTTTTATGTTCACATAGGAAAATATTCTTAAGAAACACATGGGATTAAGATGAATGGCTTATGTGATTATTTTTCTCTTTTATCAAATTCACACAGGCATATTCAGACGTAATATGATACTACCATCCATAAAGAACCATGAACTTTATACTATGTGTGTTTCCAGATACAAAAGAACAGTCAGCACCAATAAGTTACTTATTTAAACTTTGACATGCTTTTTCCCCTAAATACTCCACATATATATTCAGTTTTATATACTCTTACTTTTATAAACATAAATGGTTTTGAAATTTAATTACATTTTTCACAGGAGGCAGTATACAGTAGTGTTTTATCTGAATTCAGTACATGATATTTAGCATTAGGCTCTCCCAGTACATGGTAACTTCAATTTTCATAATCTCTGTACAAGATGCTAGACACATGTTAAAGTTAAGGAACTTTTGAGTGTCTTCTGCTGACAACTAAAGGTTAAAACACATATGACTTAAAAGACTATAATCTTTTTTTCCTATGCTTTTCTCAAAATGGTAATGGAAAAATTTTTTTTCTCCATTAAGTTTCACAAAGTATAAAGGTGAATGAATGGCTGGTGCTAGCTCTAGATGAAGAGGGATTACTGAGGTGTTATCAATCTTACTGCAGAGGACAAGTGATAGGAGTAGACAGAGATGGGTGATACTGAGCAGTGATCATGATTTATGAGTAAGCAGTACAATCCTGAACACGAGTGAAACTCTCTGCTCAATACTCATCATGAACACATAATATTTTCCTTGTGAGTTATCTGCTTTCCCCATAGATACTCATTACACCTATAATTTTTTCCCATTATCTACAGCAAATATACAAAAAAGTAAGCAAGTTGAATGCATTCATCAAGGTGTATAAATATAATCTAAGTAGAAGCAGAGACAGGCAGATTCAGGGGTATTGAAGACTAGAGTACTGGTTATATTTACAGTCATTCATGGAAAGAGAGAGAAAGGGGAGGAGGAAGAGAGGCCTGTGAAATGACATCCAAAATTCATCCCCTGGCTTAGACATGAACATGGATACATATACCTTAATATACATAAACAGAAAGTTATATACATATATATATTATCCCATTTTATGGGTATACACATATAAACATAGAGATAAAATTAAAATACATAAATCATAGAGATAAAATCAACCAACAACTTTACAAAAGAGCATGCATGCCAGAATCTATAATTTAACTAGGCAGAGAACATAAAGTATTTGGTTAGTCACCATAATGAATCCACAATGACAGAGATTGCGAGGAAGTAGGAGAGCAACTAAAGATAGCTAGGAACACTAAGAGAGGTAAAGGCCAGAAAGAATTATTTAACAAGATACTATTTCCTTTTGAAATGAGATAATGATGATGATGATGTAGCTCAGAGGCAAAGCACATATATAAAGTGTACACAGTCTGGCTTCAAGCTGTAGCACTGCAAAAGGAAATAGAATTATTCACAGAAGGAAATGTGTCCTACAGTTTTGCTGAGAGACTAATAAAGAAGTAATATAAATTTACATAGCATTCAAAAGACTAAGTAGATTTTAAAAAGAGTATAAATTAGCAAATTTCAGCTGAAAAGGAGAATTTCGTGTGAACAGTGGTCACACAGTTGTAAAGTGATACAAAACAGGAATATAGAAGACAACTCCCCCAGCCTTGTCTGTCTCCAGGAAGGCCTGCTTCAACCAGGGACACAGGTGAGAACTCTGCCCTGACACCTTGTCTGCTGGGCCCCACAAAGTCCAAACAGACATGGGCTCTGTACTTTCCTGTAGAAGATCAATCTCCATTCTTTTCCTCACATCCATCTTCACTATTAGGTAGTTACATCATCCTCGGACAAAACAATTCTGTTTGCCTCTCATGCTCTAATCCAGGACACTGGGCCACCTCTAACTTGTGACAGCATGACTGGCCAATTTCAGAGACAAACAGATGGTGAAAGGAAAGTGTAAGAACATGATCAACAAAAGCCAATGCAATATGACACCATCAGAATCCAGCTCTCCTACTACAGCAAGCCTTGGATATCCTCAGACAGATGAAAGATAAGATTGAGACACTAAATTCTGCCTCATAAAGATGACTGACACCTTTCAAGAATATTTAAATAATTCCCTTAAAAAATGTAAGAAAATACAGTCAAAAAGTTAGAAGCTATTGAAGAGAAAACAAATAAATGCAGGGAAATGCAATCAAATAGGTTAAATAAATGAACAAAATGATCCACAATCTAAAAATTGAAATAGAAGCAATAAAGAAAACAATAATGGAATCAAACCTAGAAATGGAAAATCTAGACATAAATATTGCCAACAGAATACAAAAGATGAAAGAGAGAATCTCAGGCATAGAAGATACCATAGAAGAGATTGATATATGGGTCAATGAACATGTCAAATGTAAAAACTTCTTATTGAAAAACATCATGTAAATTCAGAATACAATGAAAAGATCAAACCTATGAAAAATAGGACTAAAAGACAAGAGGGTTAATCTTTCCAGTTCAAAAGACCAGAAAACATCTTCAACAGAAACCATAGAAAAAAAGCTTCTGTAACCAGAAGAAAGAGATGGCCATAAATGATCAAGAATCCTAAAGAACAATAACAAGTAGATTGGACCAGAAAATAAAATTTTGCAATTACATAATAATCAAAACATTAAAAACACAGAACAAAGAAAAAATATTAAAAGCAGTTAGGGAAAAAGACCACTTCCCAACAAAAAATGCTAAAACTCAGAAAGTCTTGGACAAATGTGATGCAGACCCTAAGAGGACACAAATACAAGCCCAGGATATTATACTTAACAAAATTCTCAATCACTGTAGATGGAGAAATGAAGACATTCGATGAACAAAAGAAATTTAAACAATATCTTTCTGGTTATCCAGTCCTACATAGGATATTAGAAGGAAAATTCTAACACAAGAAAAGTAACTACACTCAAAAAAACAAAATGAAATTAATCATCTCATAGCAAACCCAAAAGAAGAGAATGATGGGTACTCTAGACAAAGCAAATCTTTCAGACATGGAGAGATCAAGCATTTAAGACACCTACCTAGGATTCGGTTTGCCAGAATTTTATTGAGTATTTTTGCGTCGATATTCATAAGCGAAATTGGTCTGAAGTTCTCTTCCTTTGTTCGGAGAGCACATCAAAACAATCATCCACCATGATCAAGTAGGCTTCATCCCAGGCATGCAGGGATGGTTTAATATACGGAAAACCATCAACGTGATTCATTATATAAACAAACTGAAAGAACAAAACCACATGATCATTTCATTAGATTCTGAGAAAGCATTTGACAAAATTCAACACCCCTTCATGATAAAACTCCTGGAAAGAATAGGAATTCAAGGCCCATACCTAAACATAGTAAAAGCCATATACAGCAAACCAGTTGCTAACATTAAACTAAATGGAGAGAAACTTGAAGCAATCCCACTAAAATCAGGGACTAGAAAAGGCTGCCTACTCTCTCCCTACTTATTCAGTATAGTTCTTGAAGTTCTATCCAGAGCAATCAGACAACAAAAGGAGATCAAGGGGATACAGATTGGAAAAGAAGAAGTCAAAATATCACTATTTGCAGATGATATGATAGTATATTTAAGCGATCCCTAAAGTTCCAACTGAGAACTCCTAAAGCTGATAAACACCTTCAGCGAAGTGGCTGGGTATAAAATTAAGTCAAATAAATCAGTAGCCTTCCTCTACACAAAAGAGGAACAAGCCAAGAAAGAAATTAGGGAAACTACACCCTTCATAATAGTCCCAAATAATATAAAATACCTCCATGTGACTTTAACCAAGCAAGTAAAATATCTGTACAATAAGAATTTCAAGCCACTGAAGAAAGAAATTGAAGAAGACCTCAGAAGATGGAAAGATCTCCCATGCTCATGGATTGGCAGGATTAATATAGTAAAAATGGCCATTTACCAAAAGTGATCTACAGATTCAATGCAATCCCCATCAAAATACCAATCCAATTCTTCAAAGAGTTAGACAGAACAATTTGCAAATTCATCTGGAATAACAAAAAACCCAGGATAGCTAAAACTATTCTCAACAATAAAAGGACTTCAGGGGGAATCACTATCCCTGAACTCAAGCAATATTACAGAGCAATAGTGATAAAAACTGCATGGTATTGGTACAGAGACAGACAGATAGACCAATGGAACAGAATTGAAGACCCAGAAATGAACCCACACACCTATGGAGGATGGGAAGGGGTAGCCCATATAGAAGTGGAGATGGAGGAGTTAGGGGGATGTTGGCCCAGAAACTGGGAAGGGGAATAATAATCGAAATGTAAATAAGAAATACTCAAGTTAATAAAGATAAAAAATTATAAAAGACACATACCTAAATATAATACAAGCAACATACAGCAAGCCAACACACATCAAGTTAAATGGAGAGAACCTGGAAGCAATTCCACTAAAATCAGGGACAAGACAAGGTTTCCTGCTCTCTCACTATCTATTCAATATAGTATTTGAATTTCTAGTTAGAGCAGTAAGAAAACAAAAGAAGATCAAAGGGATACAAATTGGAAAGGAAGAAATCAAGGTATCACTACTGGCAGATGATATGATAACATACATAAGCAACCCCAAAAGTTCTACTGGAGATTTACTGCAGCTGAAAAATAACTTTAGCAAAGTGGCTGGATATAAAGTTAACTCAGAGAACTCAGTGGCCCTCATTTATGCAAATGATAAACAGCCTGAGAAGGAAACTAAGGAAAGAACACACTTCCCAATAGCCACAAATAATATAACATATTTTGAAGTAATTCTAATGAGCAACTGATACTCTATGAAAGAACTTCAAATCACTAAACAAAGACATTGAAGTAGTTATTAAAAGATGGAGAGAACTCCAATGCTCATGGATAATAGGATTAACACAGTGAAAATGGCCATCTTATCGAAAGCTATTTACAGATTTAATGCAATCCTCATCAAAGTTCTAACACAATTTTTTACAGACATAGAAAGAGCAATTTCCCAATCATATGAAAAAAAAAAGATAACTAAAAAATATCTGAACAGTAAAAGAGACTAGGAAGAATCACCATCCCTGACCTCAAGCTGTACTATAAAACAATAGAGATAAAAACTGCATGGTATTGGTCCAGGGACAGATAGGTTGACCTATGGAATAAAACTGAAGTCTGAGAATAAACCCACATAAGTATGGACACATTTTTTTATAAAGAAGCCAAAACCATGCAATGGGGGGAAAATTATTTTCAATAAGTGGTGCTGGTCTAACAGGATGTCTACATGTATTAAATTCAAATAGATACATATTTATCACCTTGCACAAAGATGAAATCCAAGGAGATCAATATCTTTATTATAAAACCAGATACATTCAACCTTGTTGAAGAGAATGTGGGAAATAGCTTTGAACTCACTATCACAGGATAAAAGTTCCTGAGCAGAACACCAATGTATCCTGCTCTAAAATCAACAATTGAAAAATGTGATCTCCTATAAATGAAAAGCTTCTGTACAGCAAAGGACATTGCTAATAGCACAAAACACCAACTCACAGAAGGAGAAAAATCTAAATCCATACAAAAGGCTAAAATCTAAAATACGTAAGGAACTCATGAAGTTAGAATACAGAAAACCAAATAATGCAATTAAAAATGAGACGCAGAGCTAAATAAAGAATTCTCAACAGGGGAAACTTGAATGGCCAAGAAGCATTAAAAGAATTGCTCACCATCCTGAATCATCAGAGAAATGCAAATCAAAAAGAATCTGAAATTCTACCTCATAGCAATCAGAATCGCAAAGATCTAAACTGATCTAAGAGCACATGCTGGTGAAGACGCAGAGAAAGGGAAATCAGATGAGATTACAAACATGTACAACCAGTCATAAAATGAATCTGCTGGCTTCTCAGAAAATTGGAAATAGTTCTACCTGAAGACCCAGCTATACCACTCTTGGGCATACGACCCAATGATGCTCCAGTTTATTGAAAAGACACATGTTTCACTATGTACTCAGAGTATCCAGAAACTGGAAACAACACAGATGACCATCAAACTATACAAAAAAAATTGATACAGAAAATGTAGTGCACTTACATAATGAAATACCATTCAGCTATTTAAAAACACAAGCACGTCACTAATTTTGTAGGCAAATGAATGCAACTAGAAACTATCATCCTTAGGGAGGTCACATGCATGATATGTCCTCACTAAGTGGATATTAGCCAAAAACATAAAATATGCCTCACAGACCCAAAGAATAAGGAAGGCCAAGGTGATAACGTTTGAATTGCACTTAGATGGGAGAAAAAAATCGTAATGGGAAGCAGAAGGGAGGAGGGACTCCGTGGTAGAAAAGATGAGGAGCAGAATAGGGTACAGGATCATGTATGGGGAGAGATAGTAGAAAGGCCTAGAAGACCAGGAGGATGAATGGAATTATGCAGCTTACTAGGGTGGGGAATCTAGGAAGTCCCAAACACCTGAGATGGGGGAGGTTCCCAGAAGTCAATGCAGTGGCCTTAGCCAAAATGCCCAACAGTGGTAATGTGAAACCTTAAGAGACTACCTCCTGTAGCAAGATAGGATCCCAAGTAGTGGGATAGAAACACTAACCCGCCTACAACACTTTTGACCCAAATTTGGTTTTCTGCCTAAAAGCAACACATTGGCAAAGATGGAGCTGAGACGAAAGGAATGGCTGATCCGTGACCAACTTGAGACACATCCTATGGGCAGGCAACAATACCTGACGCTATTAGTGATGTTTCTTGCAGACAGGAGCCTAGCGTGGTAGTCCTCTGAGAGACTCTACTCAGCAGCGGACTGACACACGGTTCAAAGACCCCTATGGAAGAATTATGGGAAGGATTGAAAGCTCTGAAGGAGACAGGAACCCCACAAGGAGACCAACAGTGTCAACTAACGTGGACCCCAGGTAGTTCCCAGAGACTGAGCTATCAACCAACAAGCATATACAAGCTGGTATGAAGCTCCAGTAACATAAGCAGCAGAGAGCTTGCATATTTTGTCTTCAGTTGGAGAGGACACCTAATCGTGCAGACACTTGATGCACCAGGGTGGGAGGATGCTGGAGAAGGAAGCATGCTCTAATAGGGAAGTGGACAGGGAATGGGAGGAACATTGTGAGGGACCTGAGGTTGTGGGGATAGTGCAGTATTTGAGATGCAAATACATATATAATTTTAAAAATGTAAATAAATAATAAAATGTAAATAAGCAAGCAAAAACTCAAATGAAAAAGAACGTTGAGGAGCTACGGGACGAGGCTTGCTCTGCTAGGTTAAAGCTCTGTATTCATCCCCAACACCATGTGAAAGATGTCTGTGGTGATTAGCCTTAAATCAGAGTGCTTTAGTACTTGAAATAGGAGGATCCAGTAGCTTTCTGACCAACTTGTCTGAATCTGCACACTTTAGGTTCAGTGAGACATCTGCCTGACATTGATCTCTGGACAACTCACAGTTACACACACATGCACAGATGCACACACACATGCACAGACACACACACACACACACACACACACACACACACACACACCAAGCACACACAGAAAATATAAAATGGAAAACATGTTTATTTTTAACTTTTTGATCAGCATCATAATTTTCCTATTTTAATCTATCATTTATTTGTTGTGTCTGGTGCCCCCTGAACCTTAGAGAGACAAAGAGGAGAATTAACTTCCTCACAGAATGGAAGTCTTATTGACTATTAGAAGTGAATAAGAGATGGTAGTTACCACATCTAAAACAGATCCAAGAAGGAGCTTGAACAATGATGCCGAAGTTGAGGCATGCAAAAAATAGATATGCAAACAAGTATAGAGGAGGAAATATTACAAAATCTGTTTCAACTGTGAAGTTGGAGGATAAATTGACAGCTTCTCCTGGAGACATAAGCAATCAAAAATATGTGTTGTGAGAAATCAGTGAGGAACCTGTTCTTATCTACATTTTAGACAATTAAAGTACTTAATCAACCGTTTAAATATTTTAAAAAGAAAGTAGTTTTAAATATTCAAGAAGTACACAATAAAATGAAGGACATACATGTATATAGAAAAAATCTACTTCAACAAAAATAGTAATATAATATAAATGGTTTATTTTTATATATTTAAATTTATTTATTTACTTTTTCATATCTTACTGGCATCTTTCTCTTCCTTAGACATAACTGTGGTGGTTTGAATAATTACCCTTACAGGCCCATAGAGAGTGACACTCTTAGGAGGTGTTGCCTTTTTGGGGAAAGTAAGCCACTGGGGTGGGCTTTGAGGTTTAAGAATCTTAAGCCAAACCTAATGTCACTCTCTCTGCATGCTGCCTGCTGATGCAGATGTGGAACTGAGTAAGTTCCAGGATAACCATGATTAGTTAGTGAAGGAACCATCAAAATCAGAAAACAGATGAAAACATATTTGAATGAGGCGACCATATTTAAACCACAGAAAGTAAGCAGAATTTAACAGTTTGGGCCATGCCAGGCAGTTCAGGATTTAGAATAGAGAATATAAGGAAAGATTTATGGAATCTTCCTATGAATGAGGAAAGGCACAGAGACCAAGTGTAGGGAAGGGGTGTTCCTGTATGGAGGCACTCAGTGATCCTTGGGTAAAGCTGTGAAAGTGAAGTTTGAATTGTTTTGGAGTCCTCAAGATCTTGGAGATGCCAGAGACATGGGGTACTTTCTGAGGAAAGTTATAAATGGGTAGTGGAACCAAACCAAAAGAAAAAAAATATACTGTGTCAACTATGGTGAAAGGGGTTGGAGATCTAAAGAAAGTTTTGGCATCAAATGTGAACATATGGAGTTTAGAGTTTGCCCAGTTGATTTTGGGTTTTGCTTTGCTCCACTATTTTATGATTTATGCTCTCATTACTCCCTTTTCAATTGATAATATGTACCCTGTGAAATTAAATGTTGGAAGTAAGAGAATGAGTTTTCATTTTGATTATACAAGGGATTACAGAAAAGAAATTTTATGAGTTTCAGAAGAGACTTTGAACTTTTAAACAGTGCTGAAAATACAATACTTTTAAGTTGGACTTAGTGTATTTTACATTACAATGTGGTTACCAATTCATGCTTACAAGGAAGTAGAATGTAACCGTTTGAATTAAACGGTCCCTATAGGGCGATAAGGAGTGGCACTATTAGTAGGCATGGCCTTGTTGGAGAACCTGTCACTTGTCACTTGGATGGGGGTGACCTTTAAGATTTGAAAAGCTCATGGCAGGCCCAGTGTTCCTCTCACCACTTGCTGCCTTTCTATTGATCCAGATGTAGAATTCTCAGTTACTTTAAAGGAACATGTCGGCCTGGTTCTCATCAGGCTTCCAAACATGACAATAACGGATGTAAGCCAGTCCCAATTAAATGTTTTCATTTATAAGAGTCATCATGGCCATGGAATCTCTTCTCAACAACAGAAATCCTAAACATAAATACAATTTGCCCTTATGCTACTTCATTTCAAGATACTCAGGAAACTAACACAAAAGGCTTATGAATGTAAGGTCTACACAGGCTAAACAGATAACAATGATAAAACAAACCTAGCACATACAGAATGACCTTGTCTCAGCAAAAAAATGACAATAGGATACCAACTAATACCTCATTACAAGTTCAAAAGTAACAAGTTAACCTTTCCATTATCAATTTTCATTTTGAAAAATATGATTTTTACAGATTCTGATTCCAGTATTCTCCTAAATTAACTCTTTCCAGACTCTCTCACTTATCCATTCACCAACTTCTTTTTCCGTTTTCTCTGAAATAAAAAAAAAAATTGTAAGAAATACACATAACATTTTAAAATATCCCACAAAACATTAAATTTCAGGACACCATTTATGAGCAATAAACTAATAGGATGAAGACAAAACAAAACAACAAGAAAAAACAACCAAAAAAAACCCAAAAGCAATGTGCAAACAAAGTAATATTAGATAAAATGTCTACTAAAGACTATTGTGTTCATTTTGTGTTGGCAATATACTTCTGAGAAGGAAGCCAAACATACAATCAGCTTAATGTATTCAGTGAGCCCTTACTGGTGAAAAGTATTTTGTTTTGCTTTGCAAGCATGTATCAGTTGCAAAAACCTTCTTGGCTACAGGTGTGATACTAGGTCTACTTCCCCCGTTTTAGCCCTGGGAAAATCATCGAAAAGAGGGAAGAATACTTTTAGGAACCTGAAAACCAGGAAATTTGCTTTGAGATTCTTCCTCATAGGGAATCTACTTCTATAAATACTACAACAAGATCTAAGCATGGACTACACCAAGAGACATGCTAGTGTGAATAGAAGAAATGTTATGGGGCCCTATTAGAAGACAAAAGACTACAGGCTGAAAGAGTGAAGATTAATTTCCAAGGCAGTGTCGTGAGACTTGAAATTATGTAATTCCAAGTAACATCCCTGCATATGTGTGTATGTGTATTCATGTGGTTATACATATATTTTATATTATATATACATACACACATATATATATTATATATAATATATATATATATATGTTTAGCAACAATAAAATGGATTCATGAATTTGAAAGGAAGTGAAGAATGGGAAATGTGTGGGTTTTGAGGGAAAAATGGAAGAAGAGAAATGATCTAATAATATTTTAGTTGAAAACAAAGAATTTTAATTAAAATAAGCCCAACCCAGTACTGAACAATTCTACCGTGTGAAAGAGTCACTTATGTTGATCCATTTTTAAATCGTAGAAAGGGGGCCAGTCTCAGAAGAGGACCACCTTAATGTAGTAAGGTCAAGGAAATATTATTGTGAAGTGTATCAGGAAACCTGTTACCTCCATAATAAATGTTAGTGAATTCTAAAATTATACAGGCATATGCAATAGTAGTGAAGTCATTCCATTTTTAATGTTGATTGATGTCATTGATGATATATTTCAGGCTTATTAGTCTAATTTAATTTTAAATACATAAGTGAAGAATTTTTCTGATAACGTTTAACTTTAAAATAACCAGTCCATTACTACCCATTTTCAGAAACTGGAAAACACATATAGGTGTGTATGTTGATACATGTGGGAAAGAGACATGAAATTCATACTGCATAATATCGCATAAGTTACATATGATAAATTTTAATATTTTACATAAATAACCACTACATGGTTACACAGATAGAAATGTGTTTCTATTAATTTATAAAACATATAGATAATAGAATTGTATAAAATATATCCATAATACATGCCTAAAATGTTCTCATCACTTCACTGATTTTTAAATTAGAATTTGCTGGCTATATTTTAATGCTTTGTAATATTTATAATAGATGGATATTTGGTTTTGTTTGTTTTAAAATGTAATATTATTTAAAAAACTATTACATGTTTAAAAATTGGCACAAATAATCCATTCCAGTTGGAACTGGGTGGTATGCTGAAAAGACTTCAGAGAACACTGTTCCAATGAAGTGTAAGGATCTAAACTGTAAAATCTGGCTAGCATGTATAAAGAACTGGGCTCTAGTCTCAGCACTGGACACATACACACACACACACACACACACACACATATATACACACACACACACACATGCACACTCACACAAGCACATGGACATGCAAACACACATGCACATGCATACATGCACACACACACAAATACAAATATACACATAGAAGTGTGTCCATTTTACTTAAATTTTTGTTTAACAAGACTTTCAATCAATGGTTGTGCACATTAAATCTACTGATGACTTAGAAACTTAATGAATGTCATCTTTATATACAGATTTAATTTCTTTTCTTGAATGGATGCCAGGAATCATCTTGCTTAAGAGTCTATTTAAGAGGAAGTGTTGAGGTTTCTTCCCCTCTAATGGAAAAAAAGTTGTTTTTATAAATGCGTGCATAGAGGGGAATCGAAGAATGAGTCTCTTTGCAGCATCTACACTGAAATCTACTGAAGTATTTGTTGTGATGATTGACAGTTTGATTATATGATTTCTTAAGTAGTCATGATTACACTGTGAATCCTCATGTTTAAATTTTTTCAAGTGTTTCATACTGCTGATCTGATAGCCTTCAGATTAGTGAGCACTTTCCCCAATAAGCCACTAGAAGAAATTTATAAGTTTGAAAAACTCCACAATATTTTTCCAGAATATATATCATCATAGTGAGTTATTTTTGCAATATTTAACTGCAATAATTCTTCTGGAAATAATATTTCTGTGATGTTTTATTGTACTTCTAATGGAAAAATCATAAATTACAATATATTTCAACATTTCGGATATGACTAAGTATGGCATAAGCTCATCAGGGACCACTAAAACACGTTTAAAAACCTGAAAACGGGCTCGTAATTATATCTCACATGATTGTCCCAAGTCAACATTGGATACATAAAATGAAACAAGCAAGATTTAATAAGACAAAGTATCAATAAATTAAATGACCACACCACAGCAGATGCTATATTAAAATTATAAGAATTTGGTCTCTCAGAATGCCTTCCTTATTGTACTATGTACAACCTAGTTCTTGTGTGATTATGTGCAGTGATACAATACTTACATGATGATAAGAGATGATGTCAATGACATTGGAATTATGATTTTAGTACCATAGTACTATGACAATTGTGCCAACACCTGAAATAATTATGAAATGACTAGACCATGCATAACATATATTGCATGCTACCATTGGCAAACAGTTTATGTTTAAGTAGCACAGAACAATGTAGAACGAGATTTCCACACACATTCACAATGAAACATAATTTAAAAACCTCTGAATTCTTTATTAAAGAAATTTTTATTTTTCATTTTAGTACATAGTGCACTGATTACAGAGATCATAAAATTTCATACCCATATTTGTTATACTTCTGTCATATTCCAGTTAAGAGCCTCATATTTTTTAACTACAATTAATTGAACCAAAAACAGTGTAACCACAACACTATATTTCTTATAACAAACATTCTTGTATTTCAATAAATTGTACTTTTACTACTATCACAATTGTGATTTAATTTTTAAAAACATACTTCATGAATATTTTGTGATCATAATCCTCAAAACTAGACTCATGATCCTGTATCTTTTTTTGTAATTGACATACATCTACAGTTGAAACTGTAAGAGTTTTATTTTAATGGAAAAACAAATACATGTTTAATAGACACCATTTTATGTGTGTGTGTGTGTGTGTGTGTGTGTGTGTGTGTGTTGTGTAGGAATGGTTTGTGTATTTATATCTATGATTATAGATTTTATTTTTTTTTTCGGAGCTGGGGACCGAACCCAGGGCCTTGCGCTCGCTAGGCAAGCGCTCTACTGCTGAGCTAAATCCCCAACCCCGATTATAGATTTTATAATTGTAAATATTGTGTGTAGACTTTTTCTAGAACTATTAATGACAGTCTCAGTTCTTTAGGAAAAAATCTTGCCTTGGAAACAAATGATTTCCTGGACTTAAAGATAAACTTCAAGTCCTCCGAGCACAACTGAAATATTAGAAAAGGACTGCCACTGACTCAGTTTCTGTACAAGAGTGAATTTTATGTAATTGTGCTTAGATTATGTGGCTAGTCTTGGTTTTTTCATTTTTCTTGTTTCCTTGATTTTTTAAATTGTGTTTTCCTGTCAATACTATCACTGGTTCTTCTTGTGCATTATTATTTTCCTGTTCTAATATAATTGCTAGGTATTCCTCCTTATGCTTTTTTTGTATCTAGGATAATTTAGAATTAGTCAAAATATAACTGCTTATAATAGTTTTATCTAGTATGCCAAAATTTTTATTATTATATAACATTTTAATCATTTTTGGCTATTTAAAGCAAATATAAACCATGTATAAGTTTTTTTGTGTACTAAATTATTCTTAATTTGAAGATACTCTTAAAGAATGTATATATATATATATATATATATATATATATACATATCAGGCTACTGCATCAGTTTTGCAATATATATTTCACATTTAACATTCAATACTGCACTTTCAGAATACATTCCTTGACTTATTAATAAAAAAACTTTTCATATATTTTTGTGTAGCTTTACAGTTTTCTCCATATAATGTTTCACATTTTATGACTATTACCTGTTTAATACTTCTTTCTCTCCAAAACACTAAAATTTATAAGGACAGGAGCTATCTGTGTCTCCTTCAATGTATATTCTGACTGCTAAGTACAGGAACTTGAGCAGAGATGTAAGATGAATATTTATAAAGAAAAAGTGAATTGCTCATACTGAGTTATAAAAGATTGGAAGATTTGGATCTTTTGGCTGATCAGAATAATTAAAGTAAAAAAAATTGGAAAACAGTTAAGCAAAGGGATATATAGATTAAGAGATTTCAAAACCTAAGGAGAAAGGGTCAATACCCAAACACTTATGAGTCTAGAATTGACTTGAATGTGAACCTTTATTGCTTTCCATGATAATGTGTATAAATATGATATTTGTGTGATAAAAATAATTATGCAAGGCACAATGTGAAACCATGCAGGGAAAATCTTTTTCAAGTATTCGCAAATCAAGTGTTTTAGTACTTTGATTTTAACAAAGATTCACATTATATCATTTGATTCTAATTAAAATCTTTTTCCTTATCAGAGAAAGGATTGGAAGAGCTTGAAGAGGCTCAAGACCCCATATGAACAACAATGCCAAGCAACCAGAGCTTCCAGGACTAAGCCACTACCCAAAAGACTATACATGGACTGACCCTGGACTCTGACCTCATAGGTAGCAATGAATATCCTAGTAAGATCACCAGTGGAAGGGGAAGCCCTTGGTCCTGCTAAGACTGAACCCCAGTGAACGTGATTGTTGGGGGCAGAGTGGTAATGGGGGGAAAATGGGGAGGGAACACCCATAAAAAAGGGGAGGGGGAGGGGTTACAGGGATGTTGGCCCGGAAAACGGGAAAGGGAATAACATTCGAAATGTAAATAAGAAATACTCAAGTTAATAAAAAAAAAAAAAGAAAGAAAAAATATTTTTCCTTTCCCCAGTACATTTCTTGCACTCTAAGGTTCTTTCACAGTATAGGAACCTATGCTATGTGTTTGCAGTAACTATGATTTGAGGTTTTGAATGCAATCTCCACATATAAAGTAACTCCAGAGAAAAACAAATTATGATTCCAAAATGAATCTGTCCCTTGATTCTTACTCTCTGGCACACTTCATTGGGGCAACACTTTTCTAACCTTTCTAATAACCCTTCATATTATTTCCACAGAAATGCTTTTTGGAGTTATATGAGTTGTGTCTGAAATTAATCAAACCTAATATATATATATCCAACACACACACACACACACACCAACACACACACACACACACACACACACACACATATATATATATATATATATATATATATATATATATAGAGTGCTGATCAAAAGCACAGGTAGGTCAGTATGAGGCTTATGCATGACTTAAAGCTGACACAAAGCTGATTCCTTTTTTTGTATGTTTGTTTTTCTGTTGATTATTTTATTTATTTACATTTCAAATGTTGTCCCCTTCCTGGTTTCCCCTCCACAGACCCCCAATCCTGTACCCCTTGCCTCTATAAGGGTGCTCTCCAACCCGCCCACCCACGCCTGCCTCAGCAAACTAGATTTCCCTACCCTGGGTCACTGAGCCTCCACAGGACCAAGGGGTAACTCACCCTCACTCCCCTCAATGATGCTCGATAAGGCAATCCTCTGCTATATATCCAGGTGGAGCCATGGGTCCTTTCATGTGTACTCTTGGTTAGTAGTTTAGTACCTAGAAACTTTGGGAATGGGATCTATTTGTTTGATATTGTTGTTCTTCTATGGAGATACAAAATCCTTCATCTCCTTCAGTCTTTGGCTTAACTTCTCCATTAGGTTCCCTGTACTTATTCCAGTGTTTAGCTGTGTGCATCCACTTCTGTATTGGTTAGGCTGTGGCAGAGCCTCTCAGGGGACATCTATAACATGCAGTAGCAAGAAAGCTCTTTATCATAATATGTGAGTTGGTGTCTGCAGATGGGATAGATCCCTAGGTGGGACAGCCTCTGGGTGACCTTTCCTTCAGTCTCTGTTCTACTCTTTGTCCCTGCATTTCCTTTCGACAGGAGGAATTCTGGATTAATATTTTTGAGGTGGGTGGGTGGTCCCATCTGTCAAATGTGGGCCATGCCTATCCACTGGATATGGTCTTTACAGGTTCTATATTCCGTTTTTTGGGTATTTCAGCCAATGTCCACCCTGTTATATCCTGGGAACATCGTGGGTCCCTGGCTTCTGGGAATTTCTAGTGGCTACCCCCAGGTCCCCCTTCTCATTGTTACTCTCCTCCTTTCAAATCTTGACCCTCTGAACTTCTCCCCCATGTCATCCTATATCTGAAATGGTCCCCCCATTTTCCCTCCCCCTCCTTTCTCCCTGCCAGATCCCTCTCTTTCTCTACTTCCCAAGATTATATTCTTCTCCCTTCTGAGGAGGACTTTAGAATCCACACTTTGGTGTGGTCTTTTTTCTTCTTAGGTTTCATATGGTCTGTGACTTGTATTGTGGATATTCTGAGCTAATTTTTGGCTAATTTCCACTTATCAGTGAGTACATACCACACGTATTTTTTGGGAATCGGTTACCTCACTCAAGATGATATTTTCAAGTCCCATCCATTTTTCTGTGCATGTCATAAGTCATTGTATTTAATAGCTGAGTAGTACCTCATAATATATATGTACCACATTTTGTGTCCATTCCTCTTTTGATGGAAATCTGGGTTATTTCCAGCTTCTGGCTATTATAAAGAAGGCTGCTATGAACAGAGTGGAACATGTGTCCTTGTTATAAAATGGAGAGAAACTTGAAGCAATCACACTAAATTCAGGACAGGACAAGTCTGCTCACTCTTCCCTATCTATTTAATATAGTACTCGATAGATAGTTCTAGATAGAGCAATTATGCAACAAAGGGAGAACAAAGGCAAACAAATTGGAAAGGGGGAACTGATGGTATCACTATTTGTGGATGATAAGATAGTATATGTAAGTGAGCTAAAAAAATAACAAATCCATAAGAGAACCGCTACAGCTGATAAACAACAGCAGCAAAATGGTGGATATAAAATTAACTCAAATGAATCAATAGCTACTCTATTCAAAGGATAAACAGGCTGAGAAAGAAATTAGGGAAGTGATACCCTTCTCAATAGTCACAAAAAATATAAAATATCTTGATGTGCTTCTAACCAAGCAAGTGAAAAATTTGTATTACAAGAACTTCAAGTCTCTGAAGAAAGAAATCAAAGAAGACCTCAAAAGATGGAAAGATCTCCCATGCTCATAGATCGGCAGGATTAATATATTAAAAATTGTCATTTTGCTGAAAGCAATCAACAAATTCAATGCAATGCACATCAAATTTCCAACTCAATTCTTCACAGAGATAGAAAAAGCAATTCTCAAATTTACCTGGATTACAAAAAAACAAGGTTAGCAAAAATCATTCTCAATAATAAAAGAACTTCTAGGGGAATCACCATCTCTGACCTCAAGCTATACTACAGAACAATAGTGACAAAACAACAACAACAATAACCCCCCCAAAAAAACCAAACCAAAACAAACAAAAACAAAACAAAACCACATGGTATTGGTACAGAGGTAGGCAGATAGGTCAATGGAAATGAACTTAAGATCCAGAAAAGAACTGACAAACCTTTGGTCACAAAGGTTTTTCACAAAGAAGCCAAAACATCCAGTGGGAGAAAAACAACATTTTCAAAATTGTGTTGATTCAACTGGTGGCTAGCATGTAGAAAAATGCAGATTGATCCTGTCTTATCTCAGTGTACAAAGCTCAAGTGCAGGTGGTAAAGTACCTCCACATAAAACCAGATAGGATTATTCTAATAGAAGAGAAAGTGGGAAAGACCCTTGAATACACTGGCACAAGGGAAATTTGCCTGAACAGAATATTAATGCTTAAACTCTAAGATGTAGAATTCACAAATGGAACCTCAAAAAATTGAAAAGCTTCTGTAAGACGAAGGACACTGTCAATGGGACACTGCTCTCAGACCTTGGCTACACACAGAGCTCTCATGAATTTGGCTACACACACTACTCTCATGGTGGTATTCTTGCTCTCCACAACCTGGCTTCTAGCTCTGTTACAGTGCATGTATTTGAAAAAAGCCCAGAGAGTCTTATGGAAAAGTCTGGGATAGAAATGATCAAGTCAGAGGGTTCAAGAACACCACAAGAAAGCCCATAGTCAAGTAACCTGGCACCATGTGTGCTCACAGAGCCTATGTTACCAACCAGGGAGCATGGAGCACCTGGAATTAGACACCTTACACATTTGTAACAAATATACTGCTTGGTCTTCATGTGGGTCTCTTAACAAGAGGAGCATGGGCTGTCTCAGGCTCTGTCCCCTGCCACTGGATCTCCTCCTCCCTCCCTACTTAACACTACTTGGTTGGGCCTCAGTGGGAGAGGATGCACCTAGGTCTGCTGGGACTAGATGACTCAAGGTTGGGTGGTGGCTGAGGAGAATGGGAGGGCCAAGGGGGAAGGATTTGTAAGGGTGAGACTGAAAAGAGAGGAGGGAAAGGACTGTGATAGGAATGTAAAGGGAATACAAAAACAAACGAAGAAATCAAAACAAACAAACAAACAGAAAACCTAAAGAAAGTCTGAGTTTTCAATCACATGCACAGAGTAATTTCATGTCACTAATGTATTTTTGCTATTGACAGACTCATTACCAGGGTCCACATAATATGGAATTTCTGCATGAAGTTCTTAATTAAGGTTAGAGCTTATGTTGCTTAGAAGATGAAAAGATGTCTTTATATTGCTATTCAGAACATATGCATATAATCTAGGAACTGTATGGATCTTAAACATACCATGATGTCCAAACCTAGCTGGCAGAACAGAAGACAGATTGAAAAGGTCAAGTTTGGAGTTTTCGGGTGGAAATATCTGCCTCTTGATTTGTTTGGTATTTGCATTTCTGCAGTGCAGCCGCCACTCTCACTCCCAACATCCACACCTACACCACTTCCTTACCTTCTTTTGACAGAGCTTCCTAAATGATAAGGTTGTCTTTCAGTCTTAATGCTAGCACATATGCCGTCTTCCCCAAAAGGAAAAGCTTTTCTAAAGCAAACTCCCATTACTTCTCAATTAGGAAGGTTTTGGGAATTTCATTTCTTTTCTAAGTATTTCCTGCCAATTTGTTCAAATCTTGTAAAATATGCATTTAGTGCTCTAGGTTTTATCTTTTCCTTGGGCCACCACTCTGTCATCCACTGAAAAGTAAAATATGGTATCTATTCACAATGTTGTTGAAGAAAACCAGTCAACCAAAGGTGATAAATTCATCTATGATTAGAAGATACTGAAGGATGGTGTTTTGTAATACAACCCAAAGCTATCTCAAGAGTTAATCTTAGATGACACTCATATTTAGGACTTGGTAATATATAAGAGAGGAAGATGCAAGGAAAGAGATGAGAAAGCGCTAGTGTGTTGGGAAAACATTATTTTTGGAAAATTAATATTTGGGGCAATTTCTAAAAGAAAGAAATCATATTGGTAGCAGTTTAATTTTCTATGTCACATTCATGTATATTCAGGGAACAGTAAATGAACATAGTAGGAACTACATTGAAGGGGGAATATAGGAGACAAACAGCAGGAAGAAGGGAGAGACAAGCAGAGAATATAAATGCGTAAGAAAAGTGGGATGTGCAGAGGAATTTAGAGGGATGGGGTGGATAGTTACAAACATGGCTTTCATGTGTGCACATGAAGTAAAATAGCTTGCAAAGATCCATTCAAACTTTCTATGACTCGTGTTTACAACAGCTTAAATATATAATATATTGTGGACATGAAACATTTTCTAAATACAATCTCAGGTTAGCCTAGCCCTAACACACCTCTATAGTCGAGGATAAGTTTGAATTCCTGAACATTTTTGCTTTACCTCCAATAACTTGTACAGTTCTAGGAATAGACTCCAAGGTAAACATGAGGTACAAATTGAGCTAAGTCTCTTGCCCAGAGAGTATTTTTTCATTTAGCAGCATAAAGGATTTTACTGTTTTGAAGTTCATATTTCCCTTTCCATTTCTAGTGTCTTTGTCTGCGTACTGCAGGCTAATGAGTTGTTTGTAGAATTTATATATCCCCCATCCTTCAAGCTCTCAATGTTTGCACAATAGTTATTTCCTCACATTTGATTCGCAGTACAAGTACTGCATAGCCTCATATCTGTTTGAGTCCCTCCCCCGTCTGAAGTAACAGACTGACGGCTATATCCACATATCTTTTCTCTCTGAGAACTATTTTGAAACTCTCTGATGTATTTCATCATGGTAATTTGTATATCACATTTCCTTTGGTCACTTTCAGTCACGACTGAGTAGTGGATCCCTACTGAATTGATGCAGCTCCTTTCCTTAGATCTAATGCAATTAATCTTCTTTACCTGAGGCTCAAATGCTGGAGAGTAGAGGCAACAAGCAAGCCATTGGCAAAAGTTAATCCCAGTGGAATTTCTAGTGAGGAAAAAGACTTTCATTTGTCAGGAAAAATACACATTAAAAACAGGAGGCTTCTCTCTAAATTAAAAGGTGTAGAAAATCTGCTGGCCCCATTTTGCTTTGATAGAGAATTTATTGTAGATAAAATGCAATTGTGGTTCATTTATAGTTTTAATGGTATACCATGAAAAAATTGCCAGAAATAAAAGATCTTAGAATGACTTTCTGACCAATTTCTCCACAGGAAAGTGTATATATCTTCCTGTTCCTGTGGTAGAGTATGCACCTGATATATATATATATATATATATATATATATATATATATATATGTGTGTGTGTGTGTGTGTGTGTGTGTGTGTGTGTGTGTGTGTGCATCCTCTAGGTGAAAAATAACATTTTCTTGTAAATATTTAAACTGGAAACATTTCTTTAAAAAATGAGTAGAAATTTAGCTAACATGGATGCAATTATTAATGAGATGGTTGTCAGTAATACCTCAATAAACTGCATATTAAAAGAATAAATAATAATGTAGTAAAAGGGAAATTATATAAAAATTCTCAAAACTGAATTGAAAGTATGTAAATATCTTGCAAGATAGACACTAATATTAATCATTGATTTAGCTGAGGATGATAACCAGGTCCTGATGATACTACCCCTTCCCAAGTTCCCAAATCACACATACTTTTCATGGTACAAACAATAAATAAGTGACTTTTGGTAAGTAACACTAAAACAAATATAGTAAATAAATTCATTAGATTAGAATAGTAAATGTGCCATATTCAAACACATTGGAGACTATATATTAATAAAAACAAACAAATAAATGAAGCTCCTGCTTTTCCAAACAATGCAAAAACTACATTTGAAAAACTCAAGTGCAGTGAGAGTTTTAGTAATCAATTTTTCACTGCATTATGACTTCAAAATCAAGGACTGGTGGATGATCCCTTTATCCTGTAATTCAATTAGCTGTCTTAAATTAAGACATAGATCTTAATTTAATGAACATTCCTCTCAAAATCGCGTTTCTAACTCTAACATTTTAGAAACCGGTACTGGCTTAGAAAGCCTAGGTGTTTACCTTCAGGCTTGTTGCGTGTCACCCTGTAGGCCTAAAGCAAATTAGAATCCTGACTCTGAGTTAGTTAGAGACAATGATTTGCCTGAGGGGGTTAGGCAAAGAGGAAAAAAAGAAATGTTTATTGAATATCAGCCACATATCAGAAGGGTTTTGATAGGTGCCTGTGAATATTCATTCTTTTCATTCTCATAGCTTAAAACAAAATTATACAAACATTCTTTATTGTAAACATGACAGCTTCTACACCATTTTTAAGTCACAGAAGAAATAATCCTGAAATATAAACCTAGGATGATTGATGGTAAAAGACTTATCGTCTTACGTGATGTTGCACCTCACCAAGTTTAGGAAAATGTTTATAATTAACTCATCAATTTCATATCTCACATAACTTTGCAAATGTTTCTTACAAAGCAGTATCAAACTGATTGTTAATTCATGCATACGTTTTGGACATAGAAAATTCTGGAGCAAGAAATTGAAATGTATAAACATATTTACGTAGCATATTTATTTCTGTGTACTATTGCAATGAATGCACACATGATAATGAGCTAACAAGACATAGAAAGGGAAGATAATGGGGAAGTCATCAAGGATTTAAAGAAAGTAATTTTATGTATCTTTGCAAAAGGTTTAATACTCTGCAAATTCTCTGATTTGAGAAATAGCTGTTTCTGCAGATGAATGGGAAGCAGAGAGTTCAAGGAAAAACTGAAAGCAAAGATCAAGTGTCTGTGAGGGAAAGGGGCTAGTTTGGCACCTCATTAAAATCGCTAACTTGTGCAGGCATGCAAGTGCTGGGCGAGAGGGAACCTGGCTGGAGGGACCAGGTAATTCTGTATTCAGTATGTCAGATTTTTTTTCAAAGACTTCAAACAAATGTGCTTCTGGTGTGAACTGTGCTCAAAGATGCATTTGCTAAATCCAAGGATATTCAGGAGTCTGGAACCGCTGGTCCTTGGCTGGATCATTTCATTGCCTTTATCTTTCGTAAGATGTCTCAGATGCTCACAGTAAAATAAGAACTGAAACTGAATGTAGCACTCTGCGCTTCTCTTGCAGCCGGTCTCTTTTCCTACTGTACTTTACAATTACTGGTACAGTTCTAACGCATCCCTCACATACATGATGAGTGTCTCAGACCTCTCTGAAACCAGTGGTGATCTCAGTATAAATTTCCGATCATTAGCTATGGGCTTTTTCCATATTTATACACAATTGTTTTTCTCTGTATCTGAGCACATCAGAGTTTTTATTTCTTCCTTGAGAGTGTCAAGGATTGAACTCAGGCTGTCAGGCTTGGCAGCAAGCACCCTTACCTACACTACCTTCTGGCCGTCCCTAGATACAGGTTTTCATGTACCACTTGTCGATCTTTGGAGTACCTCATTCTGAATACTGCTCACTTCCATGTCTAAAGACTGGTTTCAGAAATATGATGCAAGGGCAACTGTTAAGTTTGATTGTAGATACTGTCTCATAGAAAAGGTTGCTCTGAGACAGGATTATTCATGAATGGTTCTTTCATTTTCAGGTAAAGTACATGTTATTCACTCCAGACTTACTATATTGCTTAAAAGAGGGCCTACAAGCTTCTAGGTACAGAAAAAGAAGATGCATTTGCTGTGCTGAGTGGCTCCGTGTACTCCACTGCAGTTTTTAGCAAAGTATCAGTCAATATGGCCATTGGCTGTTTTTATTTCTTTTTATAGCATTGAAGGTTATTTAAAATTGCAAGATTATATATTGTATAATTTCTCCTCTGAAAAACAGTTGAAAAGAAAAATTTTCAGTGTTTTTAAATAAGCCCCATCTGGACATGTCCTGTGTGTGATATTGCTAGAACATGAATTATCTTTGTTGTAACAAACAGAACATGTAGCTCTTGGCAAGTCATTGTGGATCACTTTGGTCACAAATCGTGCCAGCCAGTAATTTGCTGCTGTTACTAAACATTAGACAGGGGAATGCCAATTATTATCACTGTCTCCAACATGATAGTGGAATTATGATCATCTGCTGTCACTTGTTTACCTTATGCCAGTAGATATTTTAAGAGAGGAGGGAATTCAGTCACCTTGATAGACAATGGACAAAAGAGCATGATAAAATCCATGTTTGATTTTTAAAAGTGTGAGGATCTTGTTTTATGGATTATTTCAATAGGCAGTGAAGGAAACATCTCAACACAAGTTATTAATACGTCTTAGAATAATAATGATGCAGTCACGTATCAGGACACAGAGAGCCTTGCAGATTAACCTGTTTCCACACAAGAAGTTGAGTAGAGATATAAGAGATTTGAAAGAAGTACCAACAGTTCATTAGGATAGATTCACAAAGGAAAAAGTTGGTAAGAACAAAGAGAACTGTAGCTTTTTGTGTTTTTTGTTTGTTTGTTTGATTTTTAATGATGTTACTTGTTAGGAATTTGATTTGACATCTGTGTTTTCCCAAGTGCACTCATTCTTAGGTGAAAATCAACATAGAGCTTATTGCATTGCACATATCATTGGTGTCTTATACCTCCACCCATGCTGTGGGTGTTAGTATTGCAAAATCCAGAGATCATTCTTACTCTGATCTCGAAAAACCTTGTTCTTTCCACCAACATCATGTGCTTCAAAGACATCACTTGATCAAATTCTCACCCCCTCCCTTTTTTGTGTAAGATCCCTGCTGTATCCTTTTGGACATAGATGTTAAGGAAGGACCAAGTCACTACAAAATCACTTTCACATCATTGCCAGTTCCAACAATGCCTCAGGCATGATTGTTTTAATGTTTTGTGAGCTTTTCAGAGGGAATAGAAGAGAACAAACTTTGTTCCTTGTGTTGTAGATCTTCACGCAGGCTGAAAGAACATATTTCTCGATAGGTATATTCTCTCCTAAATTATGTCTGTATCATTTGCTGCATCTTCATAGATGCTTGGCAATTCCCTTTTTCTAGCATAATATACTTTGTGTCCTTTGCAACTTGAGAATATCACCTTTGCACTCATTTTAACAAAATTGTGAGAACAAGTGATAAATGCATGTAATGCACTGCACTGGCTCTTTGACATTTCAAAATGACAAATTTTAAAAATAGTAAATCCATATGAAAGTATCAATTTATAGTCTTTAATAGAGTGATTGCAAATGCTTAATTATAAATGAACCTGGACATTTTCATATCCATGGCAAATGACTTAGAGATGAAATCAAAGTGTTTACAAGTTAAAATTTATTATTCCTACAATGACTTAAGAAAATAGGTTAACACCTGATATATAGGTGATTGCAATAGTATTTTTGTATTTCCTTAAATAAAACTTTATAGACTAAAGCTCACTATGAATAGCTTTTAAGGTGTTAATAAAGTTGTATTTGAATCGAAGGTTGTATCATATACTTTAGTTTCCCAACTTTACCCTTTAAAGACTTTTTTTTTCACCTTCAATGGACTGAAATTCACTGAAGGAATTAAATTCTTATGTCAAGTGACAAGATTTCTTGGCTTAAAATATGGGGGTTTCAGAATGTTGCTCAGGGAAATACAACTGATGTCAAATTTCCATCATTTATTACCAATCTATTCTATATATTTTTACTAAAATATATCCAAATTAGCACTGCTTTGTTTGATTGGAACATGGGAGAGAATGTAATGTGGCTGCACGTGGTTAGAAAAATTAAAAAGGAAGAAAGAAAGAAAGAAAGAAAGAAAGAAAGAAAGAAAGGAAGAAAGAAAGAAAGAAAAGAGAAACTTCTATCACTTAATAATGTTTGATTTGTGAGGAAATCAATCATCAATTACAGGACAGAGTCTTAGTGGTGTGGAGCAATGCTCTTATCCTCTGCATACTCTGAACAGAAAGGACCAACTCTGCAGCAGTCAATAATAGTAAAATTTTCAAAAGCAACAATTTTTAGGCCAAGATTATACAAGAGCAGTTAGTATATGCAATACTGTTTGGCATAATATTTTCATTATATTTTATTTACTAACAGTGTGTGTGTGTGTGTGTGTGTGTGTGTGTGTGTGTGTGTGTGTGTGTGTAGGTAAATGCAAAGTGTCTTGTGAATTCCAAGCAATGGGTGTTAGTAGATGTCAGACATAACTTTGTGAGTTCAGTTTTCTCTTTTCACCTGTGTTTACGTAAGTTCAAGGGATCAGACTCAGGTAATCAAACTTTCTTAATTCCTCTTGAGTTGCCTTCTTATTCTTAAGATTATACTACTAAATTCAATTAAATAAGCCAAATACAAAGTTAAAAATTACCAATACAATTCTCCAGTGCAATTAATTTTCCATATGGAGATAAATATTATAAGTGTATCTGTATATAAATTTACTGGTAGCAAATTGGTAGACAAAAGTATCAAATGGGTAATATTATACCAATTTTTAAATAAATTAAGATAATAATTTACTACATTGCCTCTGTACTGTGCTCATGTGGTGTGAACTCAAAGAAGACATAGCCAGTCAAGCCACATGATATAGCTCCTAGTTGAAGGCAAAGGAAAAAAAATTCAATGTACCTTGTGATGTTTTCTTCGGTCAGAAACTCACCTGTCACTAATTTTGGAATGCCAATTTCCTTGAACATCTTGTCATACAGTCACCTCCAAAGGTTGTAGATAAATCAGACCTCCTCAAATCTTTCTCCTTGTCATGTTACATGCAATAATCTATCTGTTGATAAATTTAGGCTTTGGTTCTCCCACAGCCTTGGTGGCTGACATAAATGTCCATGGGAATGAGACACTATCAGGAATGAATGCATGGTCTCTGTGGATGAGAAACCAAAAGAAAGAGTGGTTCCAATTATGATATTGTACATGTTTCCAAATAGAGTTCAAAACTTGTTCTGTATTTCTTTCTGCAGTTCTTGACAGTGACTCATATTCTTTGGAGAAATCATCCTCTGCATTAGATTTCTGGATTCATGTGTTTGTGTATTCTCAAAATTAAATCAGTTATAGTGAAAAATAAACATTTAAATGACATTAAGCCTGAATTTGAAATGAAAACAAAAAAAGCATTAAAAATAAAAACACTGTGAAAAAGTATTTAATTGGTTGTATTATTTATAGGACCTGAAATATGCTTATGTTCTAATTTTAAAATGGAAGCACAGATTTATAAAAGGAAAGTTATAATCTGATGTTGTCTATCAAGTTAGCTTTGGGTTCTTAGTCAGTCAATCTTCTATCTTCCAGGCAAGCTGTTGTATCATTTGAAAAATTTCAAACACTTTTCCTGCCCAAAATCTATTTCATTCTTTTGTATGAATGTTGAAAAACGAACTGTTTGTACCTACAAGAAATGTTATATCGACCGAGAAAGTTGGATTTACATATTTAGTCAAGTATGTATCCATATGTCTGTGTAATAAAAAAGAAGCTATATCTTCAAGAGAGAAAATAAGGAGCACGGAAAGGTAAGAGGAAAGAAATGAAATTTTGGTAGTAATGTAACCATGTATCAGTTTAGAAAGAGTAAAATTATACTTGTAAAATTTATCAATTATTTCTCATTAAACTTTTTTCTAATTTCCCTAAATAAAAATAGTAATAAGATTTGCTGGTTATAACTATTGATTTTTAGGAATTATAAGGTATGTCATTATAAGATGAAATAAACACCTTCTGCTCCGAGTTGTCCAGCTGAGTGATATTTCAGTTTGTACACAGTCATTTTTACACTGCACACTATTTCTTATTGTTTATCAATATTTTTAGTGACCTTAGAATTCATTTTCCATAGGATGATTATATGACAACAATTTCTCTTGCAGAGAAGAGTCTTGTCTCAAAAGCTATGTAGATGATGAATGTTTGTGCATGAACCCGAATACATTTCTGACGAAACTCATGTTAATCTGAGAATGTTATTGGTGAAGTTAACATCTGTTTTCCTGTGTGTGTGTGCACATTTTTCAGATTTAGAAGAAACATCATATCCCCTGAGCATGTACATTGAGAAAACAACTAAAGACATTTATTAAGCTATAGGCATATTTTTGCTTTATTTTTAAAGAAAAAAATAAATGTATTTTAGAAAAGAGACAAACAGCGTTCAGAACAAAAAGTAACCTGAGAACTATTCCCAGGGTCTCTTAAGCATGTGCTTGCCTGATATCAGACTTTACAAATTTTGGGAGACTGATTTTGGGAAAGGAACTTTTTCTCAGTTGGTAGTGTGACAAAAACTCCATGTTCATTTGCAGTTGCTAGACCTGTGCTCAAGTATCACAAACTTCTCTAGGGTCAGTATAAAGGCGTGTTCCCCTAAAATACTCTGAGTACACACCTGGAATCTGTACAATTATTATAACAAGGACATAAGATTGCATTGACTCTGACTGAAATGGTACAGGAGGCAGTCCAATGACTATCTAGAACAACTCTGTAATCATTGTAGCTCCGATTCACATAATGAAATAAGGACATGCTCTAATCTTTTTTCCTCTCTCTGAATTTTACTTAACCTAAGATTTTAGATTTATTTGTTTTTTGTCTTTGTGAGCGCGCGCGTGCGTGCGTGCGTGTGTGTGTTTTCCTTCTTGTGCTCATGGAGTCCAGAAGAAGGTATCCAATTTCTTGGTACTCATGAATGCATGCTATAGGAAATTGTGTGCCATCACAGGTGCTGCGAACTAAATATCCAACTACTTCAAAAGGAGCAATTACTTTTTATTTAGAAGCTCTCTCCAGCCCAACAATTTTATAAATACATGGTTTTTTTTGTTTTTTTGTTTTTTAAAGATACATATCATGGAACTCTAAAAGCCTAACTCAGAAGCATTGTGTATTCTCAGTGTTTTCTGAAATTGTCAGACTGTGATAAGTCATTTACAACCCACCTACTCTGAGAGACATGCACACCATCCGACAGTCCAACTGAGGGGAGTTCAATCCCTTGTACCTGAAGGAAATATACCCAGAACCCCAGGTTTGCCATCTGTCAGCTCACCCTGAGTGAACGGTTGTCCTTGATGGAAGAGTGTCTGCCAGAGTCCATAGAGCTGATTCTCAATCCCAAATGGGGAGAGTCCTTCATTTTAATACAGTTGAACATCAGAAACATTGTGTAGGAAAAGTTAAAACAGTAGTGACTCCTTTTAGTTCCTTTCCCTTTGAATTTCTAATTTCAGAGACTGTAACTATAATTACTATAATTCACATTCAACTTTAAAGTCATAGTCACACTTAAGGTAATAAATTAGACGTAATAAGACTAAAATCAGAAAAATAAGAAAGTGTTAAAGATACATTTTCTGCCTAAAACTTAACTTTAAAAGATCAATTCCATTGTTTACAATCCATGAATTATCTTGTAGTATCAGAAATATTTGTGGTATGAATATAAAGTGCATTAATTATGAGTAAATAATGTATGGAAATGGAGAACAAATAGCAAAGCATGATTCATGATGACGTGCTCAGCAATGTTACTCGGATATAACTGTGATGAATTTCCACAGAGAGAAACCTGTGTGAAGAAAAACTTAATATTTTGATATAATGAGCCAGATATTGACAGTGAAATTTCAAAAACTGGAAATAAAATTTAGAAATTTGAGTTATTCTGTCAATATATCAATGGGATTGAATGAAGACTCAGTGAGGGCTTCATCATAGAAAGGTGCGATAATGTGCAATTTTATTATGTGAGTTTGAGGAATGAGTGCTAAAAAATATTATCATGAATGTTAAACACTGAACATTTTTCTTCTAAAATGTTATATGTAAATTGTATTTGACACAGGTGTGGCACAAGCCTTTATTCACAGCAAAAGAGGCAAAGAAGGAAAACAAGGGCTACAGAGAAATCTTGTCTCAAAACACAAAACAAAACAAAATGTGTTTGACTTCATATAATTTATTTAATTCCTTAAGTTATCATTTTTTTATCTACATGATAGCAAATGAAAACACATCACTAAGTGATTTCATAGCAGTTGCATGTTTGAACATTATGTACATTCTGTAATAAAAATACTCCCTATCTTTTACTTTAGAACTTAATATTTATTTAAATATTTTGAAAAATGTTACCTGTGTATATTTTACTTATTTGCTTTGTTTCTCTGATACTTCCAGCATGAAGAGTGTTTCCTTGCGGAGAAACCACAAGAACAAACTTGTCTGAATAGTCTTCATCAACTCCTTTAAGGAAGCCTTAGCTGCTCCACTTCTGATGAGAGAGTTAGCATAAATGAGTGATAAATTATCTCTTTTCATTCCCTTTGTATTTTATTCCATGTCCTATTGGTTTAAAGCTCACACTATTTACCGCACATCTGTTTTGCATTTGCAAACACACAGCATCCTCCTTATTCAATAGTACTTGCTTCCCGTTCCATACGCCTGCTGCAACTGTGGTTTCAAGTAGAGGGTAGAGGATCAGATGAATGTGCAAGAAGGAGACAAGTGCATGCACAGCTGTATAATATGTAATCGCTGTCATTCATGGGAGCAGACCTCAGGTTCCTGCAGGATATCTAAACACCTGGTGGATGAGAAAGAAATGCAAAGCAGCTTAAATATTTTAATTCACTTTGCTCAGACAGTCAAAATATTCCACTCTAGAGTCATAAACTGAATCTATGGGCTGCATAAGATATTTTGTCCTAACATCTTCTTCAGCAAATGATCCCAAAGCAGTTTTAAATACCCAACATCCTAATTTGGAGGTCCTTATGAAGATATATCTAGTGATTTCACCCAATGTCTGCACTGGAATGTCATGAAATCCCTTTTCTTCTAATGTGAGAATCGAAATCTAACAGCACCGTGTGAGGCAGACTGAATTGAGATGAAAAACTATGGCACACAGAAAGGTTTTTCCAAAGAAATTCTAGGGCCCATTAAAAAGCAGCATGATTTCTGGGTAAAAGGTATGGATACGAGTATCATTAACTTTTTCTCTTGCATTGTCTGAATCAGAATGCTAATTCAGATGGATCATCAAATCCCCAAATTTTCTATTTGCTAATTGTATTTTTCTCCAGTGTTTAAGGCATTTGACTCTCTACTATTTCTTTCTACAAACTCTCCTTCTATGAAAATCAAGTCATAAGTAAACACAAGGAGAAAATATCAGTCAAAAACACTTATATTTGGGTCAATTAAGTCTCATTTAAGAAATTAAAATCTGTGATGGAGAGAAATGATCAAAAATCTATTGCATAAAGAATTTAAACTAAAAGCATGAAAAATGGAATCCAATGTTTAATTATAAGTGAATAAAAATGAATAAGTGAATAACATTCATATTCTAGTGGTTAGAAATTGCATTGCCCAAAGATCTACTTGTCTAGTCATGAATTTCTTTTCCTTTCTCTAATTCTACATTTATTTGCAACAAAGAAAACAAAAAGAGAAATGGCAATGAAAAACAACATACTGAATATATTTTTATCACATAGATGATACAAAATGTACATGAATTTATATTACTTTCATAAAACCTATATATTACATAAAATATTCATTGATTTATTATATATACTTTACCAAACATTCATGAAATGAACAATTCATGACTGAATACTACCCTCCTATTAAATTTTTATGCAAACCCTTTCCATTACTGTTCATGGGCCTCTTTGGAGATCAAAGACCTCATGCTCTGCCATAATCTTGGAGGTCATGAGAAATATATAAGTAGTTGGCTGAAAGCACTACAGAAAAGGAAATGCACAAATTTATTATTTTCATGGTGGTCTGCAATGAGCAAATGTCATTTCCATTTTACCAAATACTCGCCTATAACAAGCCCTGCAACAATGACTTCATTTATACCTTCTGATGGTGACATAGTTGTAGGTATGGCTTTCCATTAAGTCTTTGAATAATTTGTACATGAATACTTTGTATCTTGATAATTCCAGCTGTCTCCCAATTTTACCAGATTTGTTCCCACACTATTACACAAACAATATTATATACAATTTTACAATTAATTAATATTTTTACTCATTAAGTCACTGAGTCTACTTGATATTTTTCTAAATGATCATGTTATCAAACTGCCTTTGTGTATTTATGTTTATATTTAGAGACAGATGAATTTCCCTACCTTGGTCAGAGAAGCACTACATAGTGGTTAATGAAGAGGGTCATTTTTTTTCAAAGTGCTGAGAACATAGAGTACATTATTTTCATACAGAAATGCATTTGGACATTCACATTAGGATTTAACACTCATTTGGAACAATGTCTTTTAAATTGTACAACGTCATTTTAAAAATAAGCACAAGTATCTTGCTTAATCTATGCCATTACAATTTCAGAAACAATCATATGCTTATATGACAATAATTATCCTGCATTTTTAATTGCAAACCAAAATATCCTCACTGTCCCTACAGTGTCTAAGTTTAGTAGATACAATGGATCCAAGTATGAGTTAGAAATTATTGCTATCTAGATTTGAATAACACAAATGTTTCATTTGAGTACTTTTTACATATTCAATTTCAAAATATTTTAAGCCATTGTTTTCTGTGACACTAATACTTAAAAGTTTTGATATTGTACAATTATAGTTAAATATATGACTATTTAATGAAAGAATTATGTAGTTATTCTTCTGGATATAGAGTAATGTACAGAACATTTTTCTCAAGACAAAATAATGGAAGGGAAAATCATGATTCTGTTGAATGCAAAGTAAGTGTATTTTAGAAAGGTTTCTCCCACCTCCAGGTGGCCATTGACCTGAGGCCATGCCTCTTCCTTAAGTCAGTGCCTCTAACATAGAGCTACATGCATAGAGCACAGAATTAACACCTCAGTCAAGTCTATAATATTTTATGAATAGCTAAAATGCAAATTCTAAACTTCCAACATGTCTGAAACACAGCTGGTGAAGTACTGTTTTATTTGGAGAAGGCATCCAAATGCATTTGTCAAGAAAGCAAGGAGGAATTCCAGAACATGAGTTCATTTACTTACTTATCCAATTCTTTTTAAATTTAAAAATAAAGAAAAAAAGAAAAAATGATGAATTAGTGAAAACAGAAGAAAAAGTCAACCAATCAACCATTCAAATCAAAACATAAAACAAACAAATAGTCGCCTACATGAAACTATGGAATGTTTCAGAAAAAATGGTAGAGAAGGCAGAATGTGAACATTTTCCCTTCATATCGGGAGCCTCATGTTTCCATAACTCTTAAATTTGACTGAGCTGGAACTCATATAATCAATACCTACTAGCAGTCTTAAATGGGAAAGGGGTGGCTTTTCAGGCATTGGTCCACACTAGTTTGTGCTTTATTTTGTTTTGTTTTTTATCTGATTGTCCATTTGTTAGTTTCCACTTGTTTCAGATTTAAATGCAGTCCCAAGGCTTGGTCTTGCCACAGACCAGTGGGCAAACTCTGCCTTGCTTCAGAATCTGTCAGTGTGCATAGTGTTGTGAGAAAGTATGTAACACCAGGATTTTGTCACAGTAAGATACAAAGTTACAAAGTACCAACAATGTCTACATAGCATCAAGCAGAGGCCTGGTGAAAAGATGTGACTGATTTTTGCATTGTTCTGGCTTTTTCCATTTTGCTCTGCATATTTCTAATTCATTTCTGTTCTTTCTACCATGTTACTTTAGTTTTAGCCTTTGAATGCCCAAGAAAAATTCATATAATAAATGCCATATATTGGGCAAATATGATGTGAGAAATGCAGTAGTTAACTAACTGGTGTAAGTTCCTTTAGGAAGGCTGATTTTAAGCCATCTTAAAGATGATATGACTATGCCATAAAATTTTAACTAATTTTCTCAAGGATAATTGTTTATAATTCATGATTTCAAGTTTATGCCCAGACCTCTGAATAAAAAGCCAGAGAGAGTTTTAAATTCTTTATGAGATACTGGGAAGAAGGTTTGGTTATTAAAGTGTTTAACATGCATGTGTTAGGACCCAAACTTGATCCACAGCATCCCATTCATATATGAATCTGGGCATGGGAATGCACATTAATAATCCTTACCCTGGGCACATATAAGTAGTAGCATTCCTGGATTTCACCTGTCAGCAAGTCTATTAACATCTCTGAGTTCCATGTTTAGTGAGAGAGCCTTTCTCAAAAAGGAAGGTAAAGAGGCAGTTGATAACCAATGTTTAACTCTAGCCGTCACACATGCTCTCAGGTGTGAATGCGCACACACGTACACACACACACACACACACACACACACACACACACACCTACAGAAATCATACATACATACATACACCTTATTTATCAATGTATTAAGATGCCTTTAGTTAATAGTTAATAATTTGAACCATTTAAACCAAGAAAGGAATAGCTTTTAATTAGCAGTTTGGTGTTATGCATCATATCTTGATTCCAGCAAAATTTAAAGAATAAAGGAGGAAAGTAAGGACAAGGAAGAGGAAGAGGAAGAAGAAGATAAACAGGACAGGAAGAGAATAAAAACAAATAAATTTAAGAGATGTAGGGATGCAGAAGAGGGTCTTGAAGGACATGAGGTAATGACAAAGAATGAATGCAGTCAAAATATGTAGCTTGAGAGTCTCAAAGAATAAATATTTTGAAAAAGATATGCCCAAAATAAGTGAATTAAGTAATATTAAATTCATGGGACTTGAACTAAAAATCCTATAAATACTAATTTAAGTAAGTCCTAGCAATTAGTATCTGACACATATAACTAGATGCTTGAATTTTATGAAGAGATTTTGATTGCTGAAGGGAAAAACAAATAGACATTAAGAGAAGTAAAAGAAAGATTTAATTCAGTTGGTCGGAACATAAATGACTTCATTAAAATATAATGCTCTTCTAATTAATAAGTGCCAATCAGAGAGACAGCACACCATTGTCCAAGCTAGGGTTAAGAGAACTACACTTGCACCTGAGTATAAAATGCATATGGTCAGTATCTGCTGCTGATATTTTTGTTCTGTACAAATTCTGTCATCATCCTTAGTTGTGCTGTGTATGGTTTGTTTGATGAAGGACACACTAGATAAGTTTGTTTTTGTTGCTCTTGTTGTATTTTTAAAAATTTTACTATTTATTTATTTATTTATACACAAAGCAACAACATGGAAAACTTCCATTCACAAATATTTCTTTTATTGTGAGATGTGACTACGGTTCATTAAAATGGTAAAAGGAATCTCTCAGAGATCTACAAGATTTTTTTACAGGTAACTCTGCTCCTCCCCTTTCACTCTGTGAGCAATGAGAAGAAATACATTAGGAAATAGTTCTGGAATGATTAAGAAGATGTGAGAATTGTCTTGGCTTTGGAAAAGAACAAAACCAGTCATCAAATGTTTCCTTATTGGGGAATCCCCAAAATTGTAGGTGACAATGCTAATAAAATGTGACAAAAATCAAGCATCTACTCAGTCTGTATAATGTTAACTTCATTGTTGTTTGCATGGAAAACTTTGCCAGTGGACAGCCAGTAAGAAGTATGTTCTTCCTTTAGGAGAACCAACTTTTGTTTCCCAGCCTTCTCAGTTGTTCATCATTCTTTGTGTAGGGTTGAGGCATTGTGGGCTTTCTCTTGTCCAGCTTGGCATGTTATTGGTACAATTCTTTGAAAGATCACATATTGGCATACATACATATACACATACAGATATATTTTTGTATATATTTGTACACGCATATACACCTAGGTAAATACATAAACATTTGCATATATACATACATAAATATTTATACATATATGTATAGATACACATGTATATATGTATAAACAAATAAGCTTAAACATACAGACATGCATATATATATATGTATATATATACACACACACATTCCTATATGTATGCAACAACAATTAGATTTTATACAAAAACATGAATTTTGAAGACATGGTATATTAAACAGAGAAATAAAAAATGAGAAAATTAAATTATAAATTCTGTTTTTAAATTGGATTTTATTTACATTTCAAATGTTGTCCCCTTTCCCAGTTTCCTGTCCATAAACCTCCTATCTGAACCCCTCCCATTCTTCTATGAAGGTGTTTCCCCACCCATCCATCCACCCCTTCTTGCTTCCCTGCCCTGATTTTTCCTACAAAAAGGTGGCAAGCCTTGTCAGGACACTTCTTCTCCCATTAGTGCCCAACAAGGCCATCCTCTGCTACATATGCAATTGGAGCCATGGGTATGCTTTGGATGGTGGTTTAGTCCCTGGGAGCTTTGGTTGGCTGGTACTATGGTTCTTATGGGGTTGCAAACCCCTACAGCTCCTTCAATTCTCTAACTCCTCCAATGGGGACCCTGTTCTCAGTTCAATGGTTGACTGTGAGAGTTCACCTCTGTATTTGCCATGTACTGGAAGAGTGTTTCCCAAGACAGTTATATCAGGCTCCTGTCATCATGCACTTCTTGTAATGAGCAATATTGTCTGGGTTTAGTGGCTGTATGTATATGGGCTGGATCTCCGGTTGGAGCAGTCTCTGATGGCCATTTGTTCAGTCTCTGCTACAAACTTTGTCAACATAGCTCCTCCTATTAATATTTTTATTTCTCCTTCTAAGAAGGGCGGAAGCATCTGCACTTTAGTCTTCTTTCTTCTTTTTTCTTCTTTCTTCATGTGGCCTGTGAATTGTATCTAAGGCAATCCAAAATTTTGGGCTAATATCCACTTATCAGTGAGTGCATACATGTGTTTTTTGTGATTGGATTACCTCAGAATGATATTTTCTAGTTCCATCCATTTGCCTATGAATTGTATGAAATCATTGTTTTTAATAGTTGAGTTGTACTCCATTGTGTAAATGTACCATATTTTCTGTATCCATTCCTCTGTTGAAGGACATCTGGGTTCTTTCCAGCTTCTGGCTATTATAAATAAGGCTGCTAAGTGTTAGACACCAGTGGATGGGGAAGCCAAGGTTGAATATCCAATACAAGGGACTGTCAGGGGGTGGGTGTAGGGGGGTGGAGGGGGAAAATCCTTATGGGGGAGGGGAGGTGACAGGGGACTTACGGACAGGAAACTGGGAAAGGGAATAACATTTGAAATGTAAAAAAAAGAAATATATCCAATAAAAAAAGAACATAGTGGAACATATGACCTTGTTATTTCTTGGAGCATAATTTGGGTATATGCCCAGAAGTAGGAAAGCTGGGTCCATAGGTAGTACTATGTCCAATTTTCTGAGGAACCTCCAGATTCATTTCCAGAGTGGTTTCAGCAGCTTGCAATCAGACCAAAACTGAAAAGTATTATCTGTTTCTCTATTCCTCGCTAGCATCTCTTGTCACCTAAGGTTTTCTATCTTTATTTTTTTTTAAATCTTAACCATTCTGAAAGGTGTGAGGTAAAATCTCAGGGTTGTTTTTATTAGCATTTAACTGATGACTAAGGACGTTGAACATTTCTTTAGGTACTACACAGCAATTTGATATTCCTCAGCTGAGAATTCTTTGTTTAGCTCTGTACTCCATTTTTAATAGGATTATTTGATTCTCTGGAGTCTAAATTCTTGACTTCTTTGTATATGTTGGATATAAGCTCTCTACTGGATGTAGGATTGGTAAAGATCTTTTCCCAATCTGTTGGTTGCCATTTTGTCCTAATGATAATGTCCTGTGCCTTGCAGAAGCTTTGCAATTTTATGAAGTCCCATTTATCGATTCTTGATCTTAAAACATAAGCCATTTGTGTTCTGTTCAAGAATTTTACCCAATTGCCCATGTGTTTGAGGATCTTCCCCTATTATTTTTCTATTAGTTTGAGTGTATCTGGTTTGATGTGGAGGTCTTTGTTCCAAATTGGACTTAAGCTTTGTACAGGGTGATAAGAATGGATTGATTTGCATCCTTCTGTATGCTGACCTGCAGTTGAACTACCACCGTTTGTAGAAAATGCTATCACATTTCCACTGAATGCTTTTAGATCCTTTTTCAAAGATCAAATGACCATAGGTATGTGGGTTTATTTCTAGTTCTTCAATTCTACTCCATTGATCTATCTGCCTGTACTGTACCAATAACACCATTTTAATCACTATTGCTCTGTAACACAGCTTGAGATCTGGGATGGTGATTCCTCCAGTAGTTCTTTTATTGTTGGGGATATTTTTTGCTATCCTGTGATTTTGTACTCCAAGTGAATTTGCAAGTAACTCTTTCTAAGTCAATGAAGAAATGAGTTGGGATTTTGATGGGAATTGCATTGAATCTGTAGATTGCTTTTGGCAAGATGGCCATTTTTATAATATTAATCCTGCCAATCCATGAGCATGGGAGATCTTGCCATCTTCTGAGATCTTCAATTTCTTTCTTTACAGACTTTTTTTTCTCATACAGACCTTTCACTTGTTTGTGACTACTGTGAAGGATGTCCTTTCTCTAATTTCTTTCTCAGCCTGTTTATCCTTTGATTTGAGGAAGGCTACTGATTTGTTAGAGTTAATTGTATATCCTGTCACTTTTACTGAAGTGTTTATCGGGTTTAGGAGTTCTCTGGTGGAATTCTTGGGATCACTTATGTATACTATCATATCATCTGCAAATAGGAATATCTTCACTTCTTCCTTTCCAATTTGTATCCCTTTGACCCCGTTTTGCTTTCTGATTGCTCTGGCTAGGAGTTGGAGTCCTAAATTGAATAAGTAGGGAGAGAGTGGGAGCTTTGTTTCGTCCCTGATTTTAGTAGTATTGTTTCAAGTTTCTTTCCATTTAGTTTGATTTTGGCTACTGATTTGTTGTATAGTCCTTTTACTTTCTTTAGGTATGGCCTTGAATTTCTGATCTTTCCAAGACTTTTATCATGAAGGAGTGTTGAATTTTGTCAAATGCTTTCTCAGCATCTAATGAGATGATTATGTATTTTTCTTTGAGTTTTTTTTTTTTACATAGTGGCTTACATTGGTAGATTTCCAAATACTGCACTATCTCTGCACTCCTGCAAGGATGTCCACTTGATCATGATGGATGATCATTTTCATGTATTCTTGGTTTCAATTTGAGAAATTTTTATTGAGTATTTTTGCATTGATATTCATAAAGAAAATTGATCTGAAGTCCTCTTTCTTTGTTGAGTCTTTGTGTTGATTAGGTATAAGTGTATTTGTGGTTTCATAGAACTAATTGAGTAGTGATCCTTCTGTTTCTATTTTATGGAATAGTTTGGACAGTGTTTCCTGTTCTTTTTGTTGTGGGAAGTAGAATTTTGTTTATGAGGCTCTCTTCTTTTGGGTTTGTTGAAAGATTACTTTCTTGTTTTTTCTAGTGTGTAGTTTCCCTCCTTGTGTTGGAGTTTTCCATCTATTATCATTTGTAGGGTTTGAATTGTGGAAAGATTATGCAAATTTGGTTTTGTCCTGGGATATCTTGGTTTCTCCATCTATCTTAATTTATAGTTTTGCTGGATATAGTAGCCTAGCCTGGCATTTGTGTTCTGTTAGTGTTGCTGTTAAAATAAAATAAATGCTGTCTTTTATCCTGCACCAGGTCCAGCACCATAGTGCCCCAAGATATCTGGTATATATCTTCACCTCAGTCAGCAAAGCATCTCACCTACATTGCTCTATCCCATATCACACTGCAGATGGCTACTCTCTGAGACTGGCAACAATCTCTTTACTCATCTAGTTCCCAAGGCAGATTGCCACCATGCCAGAAATATACATCCCAGTCCCGTGGTGGCCGAGTGTCTCCAGCCACCAAATACTCTCTTGAATTCAATTAAATCAGTTATTCAAAAGCTCATTTCTAAATCATTATGAGATTTGTTCATGCAGAAAAAGTTCACACACTAATCAATTTACTTTAATATGGTATTGGAAGTCCCTTAGGAGTTAAGTCAATTTAAGTTTTATTTTGTTTAAATTTAAAATTCAACAATTATGTAGAACATCACTAATGTCAACATTTTTGATTCATTTAGAAAATACCTTTTTTTTTAGTGTTTAAATTAAAATTAGATTACATAAAAACAAAGAACATAACTCTAACTGCTTCAAATTTTCTTCTTCAGAACTAAATTAACATCAATGTTTTAAATGTTACTTATAATGGATACACTCTCTACCAAAGCCCTTCTACTCCACTCAGTGATAAAATTTTTATCTATTCGACATTAGCCTCAAAGCCTCATATTCCTACAGTCATGTTTTATATTCAATGCAATGCATTCTGGAAACTACATGTATTTATGCAAAAAAAATAAATGAATATAATTAAAGGAAAGTTAGGGCTAAGGTTATTTAATAAAACTTTTAGTGTGATAATTGTCATGTAATGACTCTAGAAAAACAATTTTACATTTTGAAGAATATAGTACAGAAATAACCATTAGTTAGTTATATATTTTAATTAGTGCTTATCTTGCAATATAACTTATATTGTTAAAAAAACTTCTTAGATTGTAAAAAATTAACATAATGACAGCTTATTAACATTTAAAAGAATTGCCTGCTGATAGATAAACATGATTTGAAATTTGTCAAACCATGTATACAACCATAAGATAGCAACATAAAATTTTTGTCCCTGTGAATATCCATAAAATCATTTTAAATAATTGTTGCCATTTGAATTTAATTTGTTGAAAGTTAATTCACAGAAAGTTAAAGAAATAATCACATTACAATATTTAGAATTCTATTTATATATCACATATATTTGTTTTTTAAAACTGTTCTGCAAAAGTTAAAATAATAGGATTTTATGCCTAACATTAGGAAGTTATTAATATTCAAGTTTCAAGAGTACAAAAGAGAGTTTATTGTGTTTTACCCTTCAATTTTTAATTGTGTAGTAAACTAACACCTACTTTATTTGTATCACAAACATGTGCTCCAAAATATAAACAGAATATTAAGTTTGAAAACATATCATCTTCCTAATTCTCAGTGCTAGCGTTGTTATTTAAATATGTATACAATTAATTTTGAATTATACCAGAATTAATTTTGATTTTTTTCTCTAAAATATTTTTATTAAAAATATTACATTCATATTTAAATAGTGTATGTTTAAAACAAAGCTCAAGTCGAAGTGGATCAAGGACCTCCACATAAAACCAGATATAATGAATCTAATAGAAGAGAAAGTGGGAAAAAACCTCGAACATATTGGCACAGAGGAAAATTTCCTGAACAGAACACCAATGGCTTATGCTCTACAATCAAGAACTGACAAATAGAACCTCATAAAATTAACAATCTTCCGTAAGGCAACAATACTGTCAATAGGACAAAATGGCAGCCTACAGATGGGGAAAAGATCTATAGTTAGATTCCAGAGAATCAAATAACCCTAAGTGATATTAAACAAAGAGCTCAGAATACCCATGACAAAACTCACAGACCATATGAAGCTCAAGAAAAAAGAAGGCCAAAGTGTGAATACTTCTGTCATTCTTAAAACTCACAGGAGGTAGAGGGTAGGAGAGACTTGGGAGGAAAAAAGGAGGGGGAAGGGAAAAAAGGGGCAGGGTCAAGTATGAGAGAAAACAGGGTTGACATACAGAGGGTCAAAAAATTGAACAAAGGTGTGTAACAATGGAGAATGGGGAACTAAGGATGGCCACCAGAAAGTCCCAGATGCCAGGAAAGCAAGAGGCTCCCAGGAACCAACAAGGTTGAGATTAGCTGTAATGCCCAACAAAGGGGAGGGAGAACCTGTTGAGACCATATTCAGGGGTTAGGAAAGGACACCAGTTGGGGCATAGTGTAACCAACTTTTCTCCAGATTTTTAACACAGAATTACTTCTGTCTGAAGGAAATATGGGGACAAAGTGTGGAGCGGAGACTGACGGAAAAAACATCCCGAGACCGCCCCACCTGGGGATCCATCCCATATACAGACATCAAACCCAAACACAATTGCTAATGCCAAAAAGGTGCTTGCTGACAGGAGCCTGACAAAGCTGTCTCCTGAGAGGTTCTGCCAGAACCTTAACAATACAGATGCAGTTGCACATGACAAACATCGGCCTCAGGAAAGGGTTCCCAATGGAGAAGTTAGGGCAAGGACTGAAGGAACTGAAGGGGTTTGCAACTCCATAGGAAGAATCCTAATATCAACCAACTAGACCCCCCCCCCAAGGCTCCCAAGGACTAAACCACCAACCAAAGAGTACACACAGAGGGATCTATGGCCCTAGATGGATATGTAACAGAGGATGACCTTATTGGGACTCACTGGGAGGCGAGACCTTCGGTCCTGTGGAAGCTTGATGCCCCATGGTAGCAGAATATTAGGGTGCTGAGGCGGAAGTGGGTGGGCAGGTCGGGGAGAACCCTCACAGAGGCAGGGAGAGAGGGAAGGGGATAGGGAGTTTGTAAGAGGGAACTGGGAAGGGGGATAGCATTTGAAATGTGAATAAATAAAATAATGAAAAAAACTTAAAAATATGTAAAATTATAGTTAACATTAAATAGCAAGATAACATTCCAATAACGCATTCCATTTTGAAATATGAATCAAGGAAAACGATAATTTTTCAGTATCAGAAATTTCCCCAAAACATTTTACTTATCTTTTTCTTGTAAAATGTATTAATAATCCCTGGTAAAATGTTATATATGCTTACAAATTGCTTGAAGTGGGGCCCACCATTGGCTCTTACTTGAATGGTATCAATTCATTAAGATTTTAATTTCTTCATAATAAAGAAAATACTAATGTCCAATAAAGATGATGCTAAGAAGAAAATTACTGTGTTTAGTATGTATTGATCAGAAAACTGTAAGGGACGTTATCACAACTGAGCTCTAGTTCACATTTTTATGGAACACAAATGTATTCAAGCAGTTTGAGAGGCCTAGCATCTCCCAGGAAGGTGAAAACAGTGCACTAGTTCACAGATACCACCTTTTGCCATATGTACTTATTGTATCCTAAGATTAAGCATAGGAAACAGATATTTCCTTTACTAATTTAGAAGACACTTAGTACCAATTTAGAAAAATAAAATGAGCCCATTGTTAATTCACTTGATGTTATATAACCTTTATTAATTTAGAGTCATACATTTGTAACACACCATGTATATCACAAAACAGAATTATATTTTATAGCACCAGTTTGCATTTTAAATATGTAGTGGGGATATTTTTTGGTTTTAGAATAATGATGATAAATATTTGTATTAGAATACCTATTAAAAATCCAACATATAAACACAGTACAAAGTGTTGGAGATTTTTCTAAATATCACATAGCATAAACAAACAACCATTATCATGTTCAAAGCTGCTTAGTATTTATCTTTAGACATATGCTTCACACAATGAAAAACAATGCAATGTGCAGTACACAACAGAATCCAAATATTGGAAAATATATATCAAAGAGGTAGAATTTTGAGCAATTTGAGAAGAGCACATTTTTTTTTACTTTTTTTTTTATTATTATTAACTTGAGTATTTCTTATATACAATTCGAGTGTTATTCCCTTTCCCGGTTTCCCGGCAAACATTCCCCTCCCCCTTCCCCTTCCTTATGGGTGTTCCCCTCCCTACCCTACCCCCATTGCCGCCCTCCCCCCAACAGTCCAGTTCACTGGGGGTTCAGTCTTAGCAGGACCCATGGCTTCCCCTTCCACTGGTGCTCTTACTAGGATATTCATTGCTACCTATGAGGTCAGAGTCCAAGGTCAGTCCATGTATAGTCTTTAGGTAGTGGCTTAGTCCCTGGAAGCTCTGGTTGCTTGGTATTGTTGTACATATGGGGTCTCGAGCCCCTTCAAGCTCTTCCAGTTCTTTCTCTGATTCCTTCAACGGGGGTCCTATTCTCAGTTCAGTGGTTTGCTGCTGGCATTCGCCTCTGTATTTGCTGTATTCTGGCTGTGTCTCTCAGGAGCGATCTACATCCGGCTCCTGTTGGCCTGCACTTCTTTCCTTCATCCATCTTGTCTAATTGGGTGGCTGTATATGTATGGGCCACATGTGGGGCAGGCTCTGAAGGTGTTCCTTCAGTCTCTGTTTTAATCTTTGCCTCTCTATTCCCTGCCAAGGGTATTCTTGTTCCCCTTTTAAAGAAGGAGTGAAGCATTCACATTTTGATCATCCGTCTTGAGTTTCATTTGTTCTAGGCATCTAGGGTAATTCAAGCATTTGGGCTAATAGCCACTTATCAATGAGTGCATACCATGTGTGCCTTTCTGTGATTGGGTTAGCTCACTCAGGATGATATTTTCCAGTTCCACCCATTTGCCTACGAATTTCATAAAGTCGTTTTTGAGAGCTGAGTAATATTCCATTGTGTAGATGTACCACATTTTCTGTATCCATTCCTCTGTTGAAGGGCATCTGGGTTCTTTCCAGCTTCTGGCTATTATAAATAAGGCTGCGATGAACATAGTGGAGCACGTGTCTTTTTTATATGTTGGGGCATCTTTTGGGTATATGCCCAAGAGAGGTATAGCTAGATCCTCAGGCAGTTCAATGTCCAATTTTCTGAGGAACCTCCAGACTGATTTCCAGAATGGTTGTATGAGTCTGCAACCCCACCAACAATGGAGGAGTGTTCCTCTTTCTCCACATCCTCTCCAGCATCTGCTATCACCTGAGTTTTTGATCTTAGCCATTCTCACTGGTGTGAGGTGAAATCTCAGGGTTGTTTTGATTTGCATTTTCCTTATGACTAAAGATGTTGAACATTTCTTTTTTTTTTTTTTTTTTTTCCTTTTTTAGGAGCTGGGGACCGAACCCAGGGCCTCGTGCTTGCTAGGCAAGCGCTCTACCACTGAACTAAATCCCCAACCCCCATGTTGAACATTTCTTTATTTGTTTCTCAGCCATTTGGCATTCCTCAGCTGTGAATTCTTTGTTTAGCTCTGAACCCCATTTTTTAATAGGGTTATTTGTCTCCCTGCGGTCTAACTTCTTGAGTTCTTTGTATATTTTGGATATAAGGCCTCTATCTGTTGTAGGATTGGTAAAGATCTTTTCCCAATCTGTTGGTTTCCGTTTTGTCCTAACCACAGTATCCTTTGCCTTACAGAAGCTTTGCAGTTTTATGAGATCCCATTTGTCGATTCTTGATCTTAGAGCATAAGCCATTGGTGTTTTGTTCAGGAAATTTTTTCCAGTGCCCATGTGTTCCAGATGCTTCCCTAGTTTTTCTTCTATTAGTTTGAGTGTGTCTGGTTTGATGTGGAGGACCTTGATCCACTTGGATGTAAGCTTTGTATAGGGTGATAAGCATAGATCGATCTGCATTCTTCTACATGTTGACCTCCAGTTGAACCAGCACCATTTGCTGAAAATGCTATCTTTTTTCCATTGGATGGTTTTGGCTCCTTTGTCAAAAATCAAGTTACCATAGGTGTGTGGGTTCATTTCTGGGTCTTCAATTCTATTCCATTGGTGTATCTGTCTGTCTCTTTACCAATACCATGCAGTTTTTATCACTATTGCTCTGTAATACTGCTTGAGTTCAGGGATAGTGATTCCCCCTCAAGTCCTTTTATTGTTGAGGATAGTTTTAGCCATCCTGGGTTTTTGTTATTCCAGATGAATTTGCAAATTGTTCTGTCTAACTCTTTGAAGAATTGGATTGGTATTTTGATGGGGATTGCATTGAATCTGTAGATCGCTTTTGGTAAAATGGCCATTTTTACTATATTAATCCTGCCAATCCATGAGCATGGGAGATCTTTCCATCTTCTGAGGTCTTCTTCAATTTCTTTCTTCAGTGTCTTGAAGTTCTTATTGTACAAATCTTTTACTCGCTTGGTTAAAGTCACACCGAGGTACTTTATATTATTTGTGTCTATTATGAAGGGTGTGGTTTCCCTTATTTCTTTCTCGGCTTGTTTCTCTTTTGTGTAGAGGAAGGCTACATTTAAGGCAGACATAGAATATAATTAAACTTCTTTATCATTCTAATTGTAGTAGAATCCTACATCATCTCAAAATTAAAAGAACTAGATTGGGAGATAAACAATTTCAAAAGCTGGACATAAAGGAACAAGTATCTTAATGCTGATGAAATAAATTTTTAGATGACTGAATACAAAGGTTTAAGATGAAAATGATTTTACAAAGATTTTAATAGTTCTACATTTTATATAAAGTCCTCAAGAATAACAACAGCACAAATAACCCAATTAAGAAATAAGTGGGCAGAGCCAGCACCTCAAAATCCCTCCTCACATAACCGAAGACAGCCTGAATCCCAGGAGGTCCTTCATAATGAGGCTCACAGGTGAGATACCATATCCCTCACCTTAACACCTGGCCTAACTGGGATGACCATAGGGCCCAGCAGAGTTAGGACCAATATACCTTGTCGGAGACATATCATGCTTTTAGCCTGCATCTCTACCTGGGGCAAAAAAGACAGTCCAGAATCCTTCCCATACTCAGAAACAATTTTATTTTGAGGAGGTCTATAAAAACCAGACTCACAGATCATGTGCTCCAGTATTGCTCCCCTATGCACCCATACACACAAAAACCCACACAAACCCAGAGACAGCTTGACTCCAAGGAGGTCCCGCATAACTAGCCTTATATGAGGGACAGGCTCTAGTCAGAGAGAGAAAAACCAGTTAACACTAGAAATAACCACACGGCAAGGGGTGAGCTCAAGAAAATAAGCAACAGGAACCAATGCCAGTTGGCACCATCAGAACCCAGTTCTTCTGCCACTGTAAAGACTAGGATATGCTAACCTGCAAAGTAAGATTCTGATCTAAAATTCCATCTCAAGATGATGATAGATGACTTTAAGGAGGACATAAATGACTCTCTTAAAGAAATAGAAGAGAACACAAGTAAACAAAGAAGCCCTTAAAGGAGAAGCACATAAATCCCTTAAAGAAATACAGAAAAATACAAACAGGTGAAGGAATTGAACAAAATCAGATAAGATCTAAAAAATGGAAGTAGGAAAAAAAAATCACAGAGACAGACCTTGAACACTGGATCTGTACCCACTCCTGCAACACCCAGGTAGAGCCTGACTCCCAGGTGCTCTGAAACACCCAGGATAACAGAGGAGGCCACAATATCTGTCCCAAAACCCCCAACACCTTGAGTAACTGGAACCACAGGATCCAAGGTCCAGGAAAGCCCCTTCCCCCATCCCTAACCAGCCAGGTCTCCTCCAGTCTGAACCAGTCCCATGAGCCGACATTGGGTGGTAACTCCACAGCCACTCTCACAACAACCGGGGGAAATCTGACTCCCAGGTGCTCTAACACTTCAAGGACCAGAGGTGAGGAGACCACACCACTGCCCCAATACCAGGAATAACTGGTAACCACAGGATCCAAGGATGAAGGAACCTCCCACTCAGCCAGTGACACTGGTTCCCTTCCCCTCTGAACCAGTCCCTTGAGCAGACCTTGGGCGCTGGCTCTGCAACTACTCCTACAACAACCAGAGGAGCCTGACTCCCAGGTGCTCTGAAACACCCAGGATAACAGGAGAGGCCATAACATCTGCCCAACACCCACCCCAATAACCAGAGTAATCCAGGACCCAGGGACCCAGGAACTTCTGCCCAGGCTGGGGCACCGGTTACTTACTGTCTGAAACAGTGCCCTGAGCAGAACTTGGGTGCTGGTTCCATACCAAGTACCACAGCACCCAGAGGAAGCCTAAAACCCCTGTGCTCTAACATGCCCAAGATCACAAGTGCTCTGAAACTCCCAGGATCACAAGATTACAGGATCACAGAAGAAGTTCAGCTCTCAGGAGATCGGGCAAATCCAGGATCTTAGGATCCCAGGATTCCAAATCATAAAATCACAGACAGTTAGGCTCTGAGAAGTTCTCATATAACCAGGATCACAGCAGGAACAGGCTGCAGACAGAAGCAGCAAGGGCAGGTAACATTAAAGATAATCAGATGGCTAGATTCAAGCACAACATAAGCCAAAGAAACTAAGGCTTATGGCATCATCAGAACCCAGTTCAACCACAAGAGCAAGTCCTGGATACCTCATCACACAGGAAAAACAAGATTTGGATTTAAAATCACGTTGTAAGACTCTCAGAGAGAATCTTCTCTCAGGAGGGAGATCCTCGAGCCCAATGACCAGTCCGAGTCCACAGGCTGTAATCTGCAAGAGGATTTTTATTGATCAGGATACACAGGTATCTGTGAGCGTCCCAGTCAATTCGGAAGACTGGCGCGCCTAGCAGAACCAGGGACGGGTTTTTATAGGGTATTGGGGAGCAGAAGCAGGCTTACAGAAGCAGATGTATGGTTGGTGGATTTAAGTGAGGCGCGGATGTATGGTTACACCCAATTGGCTATTCAAATGAGGTTGTCACACAGCAAGAGAATACGTGTAGGTTGGGGCGTCCGGAATGTCAGGGGCTAGGGGCTTATCTCTTGTTAGGTGGCCCATAAAGCAATACCAATAATTTAGACTGGTTTCTGTATTTTGTTTTCTTTTATGGTGTGTTTCGTCTAAATGATGGGTCAGCTTGTCCCACAAAGCTTGGACACATCTGAACTTTCCCAGGCTTATTTTAGTTCTGAGTCTGTGTATCTAAAAACTTATTTTTTACTTCTATAATTGAGGGCCTTGGGCTTGTACAATTCCCTTTCTGGGAGGGGGTCTTTCAATGTATCATGATGATGATAGAGAACTTTAAGAAGGACATAAATAACTCCATTACAGATATACAGGAGAACACAGGTAAATAAGTAAAACACCTTAAAGAAGAAATGCGAAAATCCATGAAAAGTTACAGAAAAACACAACCTAACAGGTGAAGAAATTTAACAAGTCCATCCAGGATCTAAAAATTAAAATAGAAACAATAAAGAAATCACAAAGGGAGACAAATTTGGAGATAGAAATCCTAGGAAAGAGATCAGGAGTCATAGATGCAAGCATCATCAAACAGAATACAAGAACTAGACAAGAAAATCTCAGGTGCAGAAGATATCATAGAAAACACTGACACAAGACAAAGAAAATGTAAAATGCAAAAAACCCAAAAAACAAAAACACCAACAACCTCCTATCCCAAAACATCTAGGAAATCCAGGACACAGTGAGAAGAAAGAAAGTCTCTGAAGAATGAAATTGAAGAAGATGGAAAGATCTCACAGGCTCTTGGATTGGCAGGATTAAAATTCCAACTCAATTCTTCATTGACTTTGAAAGAGTAATTTTCAAATTATCTTGGGATAACAATAACTCAGGATATGAAAAAATGTCCCCAACTGTGGTGAGCGGCGAGGTGAAGTAAAGATGGAGTCGACAGCCAGCCCCGTCTGAATGTAAACAACTTACCGTGCATGCGTGCATGCGCAGGCTTGTCCCCTCGTCAGGGCAGCTGTATGATCCAGCGCCCTCCTGTGGTGAACAACAGTACTGCGCATGCGTGGGGTTTTGCACCTGGCTTCAGTCTGGCTGGGGCGGTACTATGCTAATGGGAGGTTCATGCCGAGCCAATCTCTGGAGGACAAGTAGCTGGGATGACAGTGGGGTGATAGTGGGGTGACTCATGCCCCACCAATCCCTGAGAGATTATTAGCATACTGTTGTGTATATAAGGCAAGCAACTTTGCCGCTCGTGGTCCCCATATCAGCAATGAAGGTGTCCTGCAATAAAGGCTGTTGACAAGGATCTGACGGTGTTGTGTCTTCCTTGCCGGACCAGGTGGGCGCGATACCCAACAATAGAAGAACTATTGGGAGAACCACCATCCCCAACCTCAAGCTGTATTATATAGCAATAGTGATAAAAGCTGTGAGGCATTGGTACAGTACAGGCAGATAGATTAATGGAATAGAATTGAAAACCTAGAAACAACAAAAGCCCATACACTCATGGAAATTAATTAGTCTCTACTCAATGATAATTTCATCAGGGAAGAATTAAAGAAATTAAAGTTTCTAGAATTTAATGAAATGAAGGTACAACATACCCAAAATCATGAGAAACAATAAAAACAGTGCTAAGAAGAAAATTCACAGCACTGAGTACCTTCACAAAGAAAGTGGAGAGATCCTACACTAGCAATTTAACAGCACACTGAAACCTGTAAAACAAAAATAAATAAATAAATAAATAAATAAATAAATAAATGCACACCTAAGAGGACCAAAAGGAGTATACAGCAGGAAATAATCAAATTCAGAGCTGAATCAACCAAGTAGAAACAAAAAGAACTACCCAAAAAAAAAATCAACCAAACTAAGAGCTGTTTTTTTTTTTTTTTTTTTTTTTTGTTTTTGTTTTTGTTTTTGTTTTTTTTTTTGAGAAAATCAACATGATAGATGAACCCTTAGGCAAACTAAATAAACGGCATACAGAGAGTATCCAAATTTGCAAAATCAAAAATGAAAAAGAAGACATAAAAAACAGAAACTGAGGAAATTAAAAAAAAAAAAAGATCAGATCCTACTGAACAAAACTGGAAAATCTAGATGAAATGGATGATTTTCCAGACACATACCAGGTAGCAAAATGAAATAAACACCAGATAAACTCTCCCAACCAAAAAAAGATAAATAGAAAATAAAGCAATAAAATAAAAACAAGTCCTGGACCAGTTTCTTTTAGTACAGAATTCCATCAGTCCTTTCAAAAAGGCCTAATACAAATATCTCTCATAATATCTCACAAAACAGAAACAGAAGGAATACTATCTAATTTATTTGGGGAAGCCTCTTTTATTCTGACACCTAAGTCACACAAAGAACCAACAAAGTGGACTTCAGGGCAATTCCACTTATTAATATCAATTCAAAAATATGCAATAAAATTCTCCCAATCTGAATCCAAGAACACCTCTAAACCATCACTCACTAAGATCAAGCAGGCTTCATCCCAAGGATGTAGGATGCTTCAAAATAAGAAAATACTTCTCACTGTCCAGGCATTCAGCTAATCTCATCCATTTTGGGTCTGGGGGCCTCTTGCTTTCCTTGCATCTGGGACTTGCTGGTTGCTATCCCCAGTTCCCCATCCCACTTTGCTACACACCTCTGTTCAAATTCCTGACCTTCTGTATACCATCCCTGTCTCCTCTCATACTGACCCTCCCCCTTCTTCCTTCTTCCCAGGCCCCTCCTACCCTCTACTTCCCATGAGTATTTTGTTCCCCCTTCTAAGAAAGATTAAAGCATCCATATTTTGGTCTTCCTTCTTTTTGAGCTTCATATGGTCCATGAATTGTATCTTGGGTATTCATAGCTATTAGTGGTGATGAGATGGGAATGGGTGGTTTGGAAGGGAAACATCTTCATAGAAACAGGGGGAAGGAAATAGAAAGGGGTACCTGGAAAGAGGATAACATTTGAAATGTAAATTCATATAATATCCAATAAGAAAGAAAGAAAGAAAGAGAGAAAGAAAGAAAGAAAGAAAGGAAGAAAGAAAGAGAAAGAAAGAAAGAAAGGAAGAAAGAAAGGAAGAAAGAAAGAGAGGAAGAAAGAAAGAGAGAAAGAAAGAAAAATTTAAATTAATATATAGAAATAATACTAGAACGGTCAAAACAGTTTTTAAATGTAAAAATAAACTTGAGTGATGGGACAATTTTGGTGAGGATGCATGTGTATACCGCAAAACAATTCATACATATGTCTTATGGATTTAAAAGTTGGTGCTTCCACTATGGAAATAAGTAGACAGCTCTTTAAGATACCTAAGGATGGACCTACCATGAGATCAAGATGAAATGTCTTTTTTATTGGTTATTTTATATATTTACATTTCAAATATTATCCCCCTTTCCAGTAAAACCATCTGTGACCTAGGGGCACATATGTGAGATTTAGGGAAGGACTAAAGGAGATGAAGGGGATTGCAACTCCATAGGAAGAGTAACTGTATTAACTAACCAGACCCCCACAGAACTCCTAGGGACTAAACCACCAACCAAAGAGTATACATGAGTGGGTCCATGGCTCCCTCTACATAGAGTAGCACAGAACTGCCTTGCCTGGAGTCAATGGGAGGCATGGCACTTGATCCTCTGGAGGTTTGGTGTACCAGAGAAGGGGATGCTTCGGAGGGGTGAGCCAGGAGTGTGTGTGTGGGGGGGTGGCTTTGCAGAAGGGATATAGGGAAGGGGGACAACATTTGAAACGTAAGTAAATAAAAAAATTAATTAAAAAGAAAGAAAGAAAAAAGGAAAGAAAGGAAGGAAGGAGGAGAAGGAAAGAAAGAAAGGAAGGAAGAAAGAAGAAAGAAAGAAAGAAAGAAAGAAAGAAAGAAAGAAAGAAAGAAAGAAAGGAGAAGAAAGAAAGAAAGAAAGAAAAAAGGAAAGAAAGGAAGGAAGGAGGAGAAAGAAAGAAAGAAAGAAAGAAAGAAAGAAAGAAAGAAAGAAAGGAAGGAAGGAAGGAAGGAAGGAAGGAAGGAAGGAAGGAAGGGAGGAAGGAAGGAAGGAAGGAAGGAAGGGAAGGAAGAAACCAAGAAGAAATGGGGGACAGACAGAATTCTCAAGAGAGGAAACTTGAATGGCAAGAAGCACTTAAAGAAATATTTAAAGTTGTTAGTCATCGGGGAAATGCAAATCAAAACAACCCTTATATTCCATCTTACTCCAGTCAGAATGGTTAAGCTCAGATACTCTAGTGATAACACTTGTTTACTAGCATGTGGAGCAAGGGGAACACTCCTCCATTGCTGGTAGAGGATAACTTGTACAAACATTCTGGAAATCTATTTGACAGTTTTTCAGAAAAATGGAAAAATTTATACCCAAAACACAGTTATACCATTCATGGGCATATACCCAGAAGATGGTCCTCCATACTACAAATACACTTGCTCAACTATGTTCATCATAGCTTTATTCATAATAACCAGCTATTGGAAACAACCAAGATGTGCCTCAACTGAAAACAATAAAGAAAATGTGGTTCATATACATAATGAAATATTATTCAGCTCTGAAAAACAAGGGCACTATGAATTTTGCAAGCAAATCTATCCTGAGAATATCATCCATAGTGAGGTTACACATTCACAAAAGGATATCCATCATATGTGTTCATTTATAAGTGGATATTAGCCACAAAATACAGGATGCCCATTTTACTTTCTACAGACCAAAAGAGGAAATGTTTAGCCTGGAAGTGTTAGTGAACCCCAAGAGACCATAGAGAAAAATTTTTATGTAATTGCATTAGATAATCTTTATTACAAACTCGAGTTTGATCTTACTGCTAACCCACAGGAAGGTTGGTGAAGCAGGCCTGAACTCTCATTGGGACAAGGTTTTATAGGAAATGGGAGCAAGTGAGGCTGACAACATCTTGGAAAGCATCTAACTGAATGATTATTGTATACCAATAGGCAGATGCTCTGAAGCAAGACCTTGTACAATCACAAATGGTCTGAAAGTACAAGTGAAACAATTAGAGTAATCTTTGATTAACTGTTTATAGGAAGTAGCTAAGGAGTAACTCTGGGATATGGGCCCAGAACAAGCTGTGGGGTCCTATCTGATACTTGGGTGCAGCTTAGGTTCAGATGGGATTAAGTTTTCAGAATTTTTTTCTTTTAAGATGGAGGCCATTCCCAAGATGGAGTAGGTTTGGCTACTCAGCTGGAATAGAAGGGGGACACACGCAAGGATGCTTAAGTCTCACTTAGAATGGGGAATAGAATGGTCTCGGAGGAAGATGGAGGGAGGAAACTGGGTGGAAGAGGGGATGGGGCATGTAGGGGTTCTCATGGTAGGGTGTGGCATGGGGCAAGGGGGATCCCCAGATGGCCATGAGAATAAATTGAAATCTGTACTAGACTGAGGGAAAGTACGGGGCATTTCCAGAAAGAGATGGAGACATGAGGCAGGAGAGGCACCCAAGAATCAATGGGGTTTCCTTCGCTGTGACTCCCACCATTGGTAATCAGGAGTGTAAGGAGGCTGCCTCCTGTGGCCAGGCAGGAACCCCTAGAGGACAATAAGAACACCAACCCATACACAAAATTGTTGACCCAAAAGTTATCGTGGCTACAGGAAGAAAAGGTAAAAGGGGTAAGGGATGGAACAGAGACTGATGGAATGACCAATAAAAAAGTGACCAAACTGGAGACCCATCCCATGGGCAAACACCAATCCCTATCACTATTAATGATAATTTCTTATGCTTGCATACAAGAGACTAGCATGGCTGTTGTCTGAGAATCTCTCCAACTGACTTAGACAGACCCGACACAGACACCAACAACCAATGATGAACGGAGCTTAGGGACTCTTAATGAAAGAGTAGGAGGAAGTATTACAGTCCTAAGGGAATAAGAACTCCACAGGAAAACCAAAAGAGTCAACTGACCTGGAACCTTGGGCTCCCATAGTTTGAACCATAAACCAAAGAACATACACGGGCTGGTCCATACCATGGTAGGGGCATACCTAGGGGTGCCATTCCCTCTCATAAAAGAGTGGGAGGAGGGATGGTGGAAGGATTGTGTGGGAGGCATAAACTGGAGCGAGCAGTGAGTGGGATGTAAAATAAGGTGCAAAATAGTTCTAAATTTTAAATAATTATAACAAAAGACAAATATTTGATTCAGTATAAGTTAAAGTAAACAGAATATCAATATATGTACAAATGATCCTTTTAGTCTCACTTTATTGTAATAATTAGCAATGTCTCCTTGAATTTAAATTTGGTTTATTAACTATAGCAATATATAGCTGTACATTTAGATTATAAATGTCACAAAATATTTGTTTTCTGCTTGTCAAAATATTTATTGCCTAGTTTTATGAACACAAGCTTGAAACATCAAATTATTTAAAATAAGTGGTCTTCTCTAATAAATAAAAATCTCTTTTGCCCTTCAGATGTATTTTGATTTATGCATATTATATAGCATTGGGGTTTTAATTATACTTAGATTTAATTTGAAAAATATTCTGCCTCATCCAAATCATATTGCAAAATCAACCAAACCAAAAATAGTAAAATGCTATCATCAAAACTGGAATAAATAACAGCAAAATTCTGGTGAGGATGCATGTGTATACTGCAAAAAAATTCATACATATGTCTTATGGATTTAAAAATTGGTGCTTCTACTATGGAAATAAGTAGACAGCTCTTTAAGATACCTAAGGATGGATCTACCATGCGATCAAGATGAAATGTCTTTTTTATTGGTTATTTTATATATTTACATTTCAAATGTTATCCCGCTTTCCAGTAAAACCATCTGTCTCCTCCCTGGTCCCATCTACTTCTCTGAGGGTGCTCCCCCACTATCCTCTCCCACCTCAGTCCCCTTCATGTATTCCCAAAGGATCTCCATCTGCACCCTACAGAGCTCCTTCATTGCTACACCATCACAATAGTTTTGCAGTACAACTTCAGATAATGATGCAGCACAAAGAGAAAAGCTGTTCTGGTGATATGTCATTGAAAAAGGAAATATAGAATTGCCTATCTGATGTAACACTATTGAGTAAATAATGGTAGTCTAGACAAATGCTGTTTATATACACCTGCTACCTCAGAGATATGGAGAATGATATTTCACCCTTCAAAATATCATTTAGTGATACAAACACATGCAAATTGGTGTCTGTGTGTGTGTGTGTGGATTCTTTTGGATTAACAAATTTAAATAACTCTCTAAAATATAACTTGCTTTTGACAAAATCAGGTTGTATTTAGCACTATCACACAGACAATTTGGGGAGGCATGGATTCTAGTTTTAGTAAGGTTGTTTAATATCTCAAAATTACATTGGATAAAAAAGGACTTACCAAGCTCTATATAGTTTAGTTGTTTTTGCAAAAAAGTGAAGTGTTTTGAAAGGAATATTGACCTGAAAGGCCTACATATTCTCACTAGTGCAATGGTCATAGAAGTGTAATGGTCATAGCCACTTTGTGATTAATTAAAGGCTTGATCTTTGATGGGAAGAGATCCATATCTGACAGTGAAAACCTCCTCCAAAATTATGGCTGGAAGTTTACAAGTCCGCGGAAGAAATCTATTGATTATGGTTTAATATATGAACATGAAGTTAAACTGCCTTTTAAATATTTATGAAAGTGACCATAGCAAATCTTGGTCAGAGAACCCTGTGCAATAAGCAGTGCTTAGAGCAGACAGTGATAATGACTTAAAATGATGAAAATAAAAGAATTGTCAGTCCTCATCTCCAAACTGGGCATAAATATTGTTCAGTTGGAGTCCTTGGCTTATCCCTGTCCCCTTTGTTTGCATTCTCTTTCCAACCCCGCCCATTCGTAATGCCTAAAACAGCAAAGGCACCAAGAAATCTAGCCTGGCATTCCTAACATTCCTGATAGCTCTCAAACACCTCTAAAACTGAAGATCCCAGCAACCTCTGTCCCAGCCCAGTATGTGGCAGACACATGGTTTTCCTTTGCCTGCGTTATATAAAAAAAACTTCTGTGACACAGTCTGCATGGAGCCTGTTTTGCTCTTGTCCCCTGAGGCTGGTAAACTTTCTCTGGAGTCCATTCACAAGTTACCTGCCATTTTTCCCCCTTTTAATTGGACTCAAGTTGGCTTATTTCTTTGATGGAGAAAACCTATTAGATATCACCCTCCAAGTGTCAGGGAACACGAAAGAGGAAAAAGTGAGTAACGAGCAGATAGTGAACAGGCATGGAGATATATTGACATCATTTTTTTCATCTTTATTAACTTGGGTATTTCTTATTTACATTTCAATTGTTATTCCCTTTCCCGGTTTCCTGGCCAACATCTCGCTAACGCTTCCCTCTCCCCTTCTATATGGCTGTTCCCCTACCCATCCTCCCCCCATTACCACTCTCCCCCCAACAATCACGTTCACTGGGGGTTCAGTCTTGGCAGGACCCAGGGCTTCCCCTTCCACTGGTGCTCTTACTAGGATATTCATCGCTTCCTATGAGGTTGGAGCCCAGGGTCAGTCCATGTATAGTCTTTGGGTAGTGGCTTAGTCCCTGGAAGCTCTGGTTGGTTGGCATTGTTGTTCATATGGGTTCTCAAGCCCCTTCAAGCTCTTTCAGTCCTTTCTCTGATTCTTTCAACGGGGGTCCTATTCTCAGTTCAGTGGTTTGCTGCTGGCATTCGCCTCTGTATTTGCTGTATTCTGGCTGTGTCTCTCAGGACAGATCTACATCTGGTCCTGTCAGCCTGCACTTCTTTGCTTCATCCATCTTATCTAGTTTGGTGGCTGTATATGTATGGGCCACATGTGGGGCAGGCTCTGAATGGGTGTTCTTTCTGCCTCTGTTCTAAACTTTGCCTCCCTATTCCCTCGTATTGACATCTTTATGTGGCATTCAACTTCCAGTGATAAATGAATATCAGCTGTACGTATCTATAGAAGGCCAAAACATTTACATGTGTACATGCATACATGGATGCACATACAGAGTGAACTAATTCTCTTGTTAATTATGGCTTGATAGAATAAAATTAACATCTCAGTTGAACTGACATCTGTTGTTTTATGTAAGTTATTAATTTTATCCAACGTAATTTTAAGATATTATACAACCTTATTAAAACTAGAAACCATGCCTCCCCAAATTGTCTGTGTGATAGTGCTAAATACAACCTGATTTTGTGAAAAGAAAGTTATATTTAAGAGAGTTATTTAAATTTGTTAATCAAAAAGAACTGCCACACACACACACACATGCCAAATTGCAAGATTTTGAATAACTAAATGATATTTTTAAAGAAAAATGGGAATACCTGAAAAACTCTCCCTTGGAGGAGTAAAATCAAATAATTCCAAAACATCCAAAATTAATATTGTATTTAAACTATACAAAAGTTTCTAAATTCCTGAAAATATTCTAGTCTAAAGTTCTAGTCCAAAGTTTGTTACCTGTAGTTACTTCTGGACTTCCAGAGAGCAAAGATCAGCTTGACATAAGGTTACAGTTGACTAAGCATAACAATAAAATTGAGTAGAAGTGGGCTGCCCTCATGGTTATGAGCAGGAATGGCCCACCTTTCCTGACATTTACTGCCTTCTATGGTTTCGAAAGCCTTTCTTCTCTGCTGGGTTTCTTTGCTACAGATACAGAGTAAAATTTCCCAAGTGATTATTTCTTTTTTGAACTGGAACTACAAAAGAGCAGCTCTCATTTTTTTTAAACTGCCCTGAGTTTTCAACACACAGCCAATGCCACAAACATAAATGTCTCTGCAGAAGTCATCTTTCCATGCCCTTTATTGATATATATCAGCGTCCCAGGAAGCATAAAAAAACAGAAGGGCAGTGGAGACCTAGACATTGTCAAAGTGAAAATGTACCCTGCTGGCAACTTGTTTTCGATGTTATTGAAGAATGAGACTAAGTGGAGAAGAGGCATGCAGAGATCTGGGCACTGTTAGAATTTAATATGGGGCAAATGTGAACAGTAAGACAAGATGATAAAATGCCATGTTCATTGCTCAAACTGGCCATTCATTTCATAAATGAAAACTGAATTTTTGCAATTGTTATGCTAATGCAAATTGAATTGTTTCCCCCTCATATTTGCAGATATTATATGAATATTTATAAATATTCAATATTTATAAAGGTAATTAGAAATGTCTTAAAAATAACTAAAAATTTTATAAGATTAAAAAGTATATCTTTGATAAAATATTTTCTTACTTTTTTGTATTTTTCTTTACTTATACTTTGTACTAATGATTAAATATTAGAAATAAGTATTCAAAGATAATTTTTCACATATTATTTCAATCTCACTATTAAGAAGTAGCAGCATTTCTTGTATGTTTCTTTTTCTAAAAACTGAATTGTCATATTACCTTTAAACAAAGTTCCATTTCATTTTAAATCAGTAGATTAATGTAATTGATGTTATTTATAACACTATTATGTTGTCAAGGTTTTCTTTATGTTCTTGCCCAGCTATTGAAGTTCAATGACCCACAAATTTTCTATACCTCATGCACAAAACTTGAGACACACTCATGAGACCATCAGCACAATCAATGTCAGTAATTAACCCTTTAGTGCCAAGATTTTCTTTTTGGACTTATTTATTTATTCATTTACAATAACTTCTTGATGATAAGGGCATTCAAGAAATTTAATTATTTAAAATGAACCATCCCCTAGAAGAATGAACATGATATGACTGTTGCTCTTATTAATCCATGTTTCTCCTTTGACATTTCTGGCTGTAAATGATGAATAGAAAGGAAAAATAATGTTTATCAATGAGAACCTAGCATTAAGTATGCATGAATATAGTTAATGGTTTTGTCATGTATTTTAATGATACACAAATTTAATACAGTATAAAACTTACTAGCTTTTAGGAAATAAACAGCATTCAATTCTAGATCAGTTAATTCCATATGAACACATTGCCCTCTCAAAGGAACTAGTGAAACATACAGACAAATGAGAGTTTTCTAATATCCAGCCATCATTGATGATTTTCTTATATTTACCTTAGTACTCAAAATTATGTTATGACTTCATGTGCTTAAATATGAGCAATGCCCTTTACTGTTTTATTTCTTTTCTTTTTTCTGTTACTTTCTCTTTCCACTTATTTACTTACTTATTGCTCTGGAAACTTCTTTTTCATTCATCATTTCACCTTTTCAAACTCCTACTCTGTTTGTCATGTCAACTTCTCCCTCATAAATCCTTCAGCTCTAGAGTTTATTGCTGAGATCCAATGTAGGCATTTTATACTGCATTTTATATTTCTTTCATGGCTGGTTTCTGGATCCATGTCTTTCATTTTTCCAGTGTGCTTTCCACTGATCCCTTATTTTACATTCTGAGTTGGGAGAGTTATTTGGAATTGCCACTTTGTATTCTGAGAATTTTTGTGGCTGAGATATCTTTAATATGTTGTTACACACAACTGATATGTTTGTCGGAGTCATTTTTAAGAAGTTGAAAATATTTTCCTCATGATATCGGTGGGGATTTTTTTTCTTTTTCAATTTTTATACAAATGTATCTTAACAATTAGATGGTAGCAAAGGCTGAGACTCACATACATACAGTATAACCATTAATGGTCTAGTAAGATGTAGAAGATCTTTCATTTTCCTCCCTCTGCTCTATTGCTGTCTCCACTAACTTCTATTTACTTCAACTCAAATAAGCCTCTCAATTTCCTGACTTTTCTGACTTCTACTTGAATAGCTCTTGACTGTTGCTCATTGTAGGCAAAGGAGGTACTGTGATGGTTTGTATATGCTTGGTCCAGGGAGTAGCACTTTTAGGAGGTGTGGCCTTGTTGGAGGAAGTGTGTCATTGTGACCATAGGATTTTAGACTCTTGTCCTAGCTCCCTGAAAGGCAGTCTTCTCCTGTCTGCCTTTGGATGAAGATATAGAACTTTCAGTAGTCCCATGTCTACCTGAAGGCTGCCCAACTCCTGTCTTGATGATAGCGGACTGAACCTCTGAACCTGCAAGCTTACCCCAACTCTAGGTCCTTATAAAAGTTGCCTTGGTTTTGGTGTCTGTTCGCAGCAGTAAAACTCAAACTAAGATAGAGTCCTTGCTAGTTCTGTATGAACTTTGTGGTTTTCATGGGGTCCACTTAAATGCAACATAGCTCAAACACCAGGTGGACTCAAAGGACAAAAATGTATTATAATTCAACTACAACCAATCCATCAGGACTGCAGATTAGACTCTGGAGCTGAACTGCCTCCCTAAAGGAAAACTACACAGCATATTTAAAGGATGAAACCACAAATCTAGGAAGAGCAGGTTGCTAGCATTGTCCAAACATATTTTGACACAGGGTTTTGATTAGGGAGTCTCTTCTGTGATTCAGGTAGGCCAGTAACAGGAAATGAGTACACACTAGTGATCAGGCCTTATCTTGGCCTCCTGGTTTCAAGTCCTTGGTAGTTAGGTTTCAGGTGGATATTTGGCACTTAACTTAAGATGATAAGTGAACAACAGAGTGGGCCAGCTGTACATCGTCAATTAATTCATGGCAGGCATTAGTTTTATAGTTTGTGATCCTTAGTTTAGATAACAGGAATTTTTTTTACATTCTTTATAATTTACTGGTTAACAGACAAACAAGAAAGATTGAGCAAAAGAAGATAGGGGTTGGTTCCACCAACTCAGTTTAACCCTGCCAGCAGGATGGAGAAGTTGACCCTGAGATGGATGGACCCAGCCAACTGTCTCCTTATAAGATTTGCCTTTATCACCCTTGGACCATGTTTTGGTGCTGTTCAATCTTTTCTAATGAACACTAATGGGATGCCCCACTTATACTAATATATTAAGAAACTTAAATTCAAAGACAGAAAACTTTGTCTTTAAATCTTTTTAAATTCATTTAACTTTGAGATTTGAAAATAGATACTTAGTTTCATAACATGTAGCAATTTTATTACTTAGCTAATTCCCCACTTCTGACTGCATTCTTTTTGTCTCTTCTCCCTCAGTCTGGCAGTGGATTGTGCTTGCTGTTATGCTCACCTTGAATCAGTAGGAAAACACTGTTCAGTATGTTCATTTAAAATAATATGTGAGGGACTCATCATGGGAAAAAATGATTAAAGAGGTTTCCATTAAACTGATATCTCTTTTCTGTTTACTTTGAATAAAAATCATAAAATAATGTTTTGATATTTTTTATTGCTAAAAAATACATTAACTTTTTAATTGAAAATAGGTTTTAATGTGATAAATTCTGCATACAAATTTCCTCCACCAATTTTCCTAGATCTCCCATCTTCCTTGCACACCCAAGTCCTTTCTCTTTTTCACTCTGGTTTAATAATATTAATGATAATAATAAGAAGAATTTTATGTAAATTAAAAACAAACCCAAATTGGACAAAACAAACAACAACAGAAAAAACAGAGCCAACATAAAAACTCAAGAAATACATATGTGCATATTAACACAGATTCATTCACAGGAAGACCATGAAAACACAAAACCTGGCATACATTTTATATACGAAAGACACATAAGGGGAAAAGATGCCGAGACATAGCACTATAAGACTAAGAACGTCCAATGACAGCATTGAATTTATTGGGTTGGCCACTATTTGTATACCCAATAAGACTCTATTGGAGAAAAGTAATTTTTATTTTCACCCAGTTGTCAATCTAAATTAACTTCTGGATTATGCATGAGGGCAGGTATCCTAATTCCTTCTTTAGGACCCCCTTTCCCATAGATCAGTACTTGTTTATGCTGACAGTTTCTAGAGTTCATATGTGCATCCATCATGCAACGTTTAGAAGGCTTGGTTAGTTTGGGGTCCTCTCTCCTTCTTGGCTGATATATCCATTCTTATTAGCTATAAAATTTAATCTCCACCAAAACTATATGTTCTAGGTATTTTTGTTAATATTCTTTTTCTCTCTCTTTTTTAAATCCAGCATTCTTTGCTTATTAGATATCATCCCCTTTAGTTTCATAAGATGTTTCCATATGTCTTATCATAAATATATATTATTACAAAATCTGGATTTATATACATTTTCTTTTTGTTACAGGAATGTTTTTGAATTACTTTTTATCAATTTAAAGCACTTTTAGACTTTACTTTTACTAGTATCCCATAGCTTAGCAAATTTTACCTTATTGACGGACATTTGAGTTGTGTGCTATATTTTGTGATTCATAAACAAAATTTTGCTTACAGGTGTGTACCTTCAGAATATATTACCAGATGTAGGAATTATAAATGTTTATATATAGAAAGATGATCTTGTTACATGTCAAATTCACCTCTGCGGGAGCTGTGGAATTTCATCTCCTAGAGAGTCTAAAAGAAAGTTAGCTGTCCAACTTCTAGATTTATGGCAATTTCATGAACAAGGAGGATGCTTTATAACATCAGATTGAAGTTTTGAAAGTCAAATTATCTTCACATTTTTCAGAATCAAAGAATAAAGCCAGGATTGTGAGCCATTGTAGAGTGTTTCCCTAGTATGCTTAATATCCTAGGTTCGATCTCTAACATGCAATGTCTCTTAAGAATAATAATTATCAAAAGAATAAATGAAAGTTAATTCATAGATTCATTTAACTCATACAATGGAGAAACTTATACTTGCTTTCTCATTCAGATCAGAAAAGCATCCTTAAATGCAATGAAAATGCTCTCTGAACATAATGTGGGTGAAGTGGATTGAACCAAAGCAGTAAGCTCAAACCTCACCGACTTACCAACAACCAAACAGAAAAGGATGTCAGCCATTTTACGTTTTGACAAATATAAGAAGATGGGTATCAGTGAGACTTTAACATATAAATATCATTATAATATAGGTACATTTATAACTAATACTGTAATCCACAATAACAGTATGTGTGTGTTTAGTTTTGATAGGGCTTTGTGAAATGAAGTATAAACTACATGGGTAATGATTTCTGCTGGAAACCAATTTTTGTTTCAAGGTTTTCTGTGTTATAATAAGATTTGTTGATGCTGAAAGTGATTTCATAATTTTGGGACAGTACTGATGTATAAACATTCAGGATTCACAGAGGTATGAGTTCCCTAGGTAAAAAAATAATGCAGAGAAACCATGCTTGGAATTAAAACTCTCTCAATAAATGACATGGGGAAGGTAACAGTGGTTTTATCCATGCAAAAATAGAAGAGAATTATATGTAGGTGCAGGTGCATGATTAGACTTGCTAGTGGGAAAAAAAGACAGAGAGAAATAAGAATTTTCCAAAGGAATGTAAAATAAATCATTGAAAAAGAGAAAGATCGATAGACAGATACATAGATACAAACATACATGCATACATACATAGATACATAGATAGATAAATACCTACATAGACAGATATTATCAAAGAGAGACAGAGAAGGAAAGGGAGAAATGGGGGGGGCACAAAGCAAGGTACAACATAAGCTTAGAGTCATGGAGAAAAGATTCAAGTTTAATTTTTTACTTGGAAAAGATAAAAGTAAATAATATTCTGGTCTGTGTTTTTAAGGAAATTTTATTTGTACACTTATTTGTAAAACATATATTGCTCATTTAATAATTTTACAAAATTATAAAGTCATTTGGTGAGTGGAAATGGAAAAAAGCATTTTCAGTGAAAATACTTTTTTTTATCTTGGAGTATATTGTTACTGCATGGAATATCAACATATAAATATGTAACATTAAATTTTTGATTTAAAAGCTAGCCATAAGGCTGTGGAACTTAAATGTGTACAAGAGCATGGCATGAGCTTTTTAAGCATGAACAGTGAAGATATTCATGTATTATATGCACAACTTTGGTTTCCAGTAGTTTGGGTAACAAATGTTTTAACCACTTTAAAAACTGCCAGTTTTTCTTCACATACACAAATTCCTAAAATTGTCTAGCCTCTTCCATTGTGAGGAACACTGTGTGATTCATTGCAGAAAGCTGAACCTTTGAATATGCAGATCTAATTTGCATTAAAATGCAGTTATCTGCATTGCTATTTTTGCAAGTCTGACTGTCAAAAGTGCATCTTACTGAAAGGCTACTTTTTTTTTTTTAATGACAGTTTGAGTGCATAAACTTTTGGAAAATGGATTGATAATTATTGTCTCAAGTCCAATGTCAGGATAAATTCACTGATGGTGACTACAGTTGAACAAACTGACATAGATATTATTTCATAGTAAGTGAGTCCATTTACAACTGCTATGAAATTGATGTGGAAATTAAAGAGCACCCAAATTCAATCAAACAAAACAGACCCTCACAACTGCACTGCAAGGATGTATATGGGTATCAGACCTTAGCTCTCTGTGAATGAATTTTCAATGCTTATTGGCAGTTCACTGAGGTTTGCACACACAATAGCACACCTTGCCCACATACGCAGATGAACCCGTCATCTCACCAACAGACACAGATTTTAACTAAATTGCTTCCATAATGACAAAACACCTAAATCTATATACATAGAAGTATTTGGTCCATAAAAATGTCGTGGATGGTGAGAAAGGATAAAGATAAACAGGTATACTTCAATGGCATATTAAGGAAACAAATAAGCAAAGTGCTGTGGAACTAATAATGTCTTTTCTTAAAGTATCTGGAACTTGGATGTTGTATTTACAAACATAATATAAATTAGCATGTGGGAAATCATTGCTGGGTTATTGTTTGTTTGGTTTGTTTTTATTTCATTTTGGTTTTGGTTGGTTTTTTTTTTTTTGGTTTTGTTTTGCTTTTTAGCATTGCTGGGTTATTGTTTGTTTGGTTTGTTTTTATTTCATTTTGGTTTTGGTTGGTTTTTTTTTTTTTTTTTGGTTTTGTTTTGCTTTTTTAGCATTTGCAGTATTCCTGTCACTGTAGACATTCGAAATAGTCAACAAGAGACCGATTGCCTTTTTTGTGGACCTTTTAATCTAGAGTGACACTCAGATAATGAAACAACAAACACATCTCTCAGATGATGACAGGTGATAGGAGAGTGGTAGCTGCTACAGAGACTAGAGTGACATGGGGACACATCAATCAAGTGCTTAATACCATGCCAGCAAACCATACAGCTAGAAACTTCTGGGAGCAGTCAGGGTTTACTTTACTTGAGCTGAACTGCCTCACCTTATTAACTGAGTGGTTGAGCTGTGGCACTCAGGTTCATCATGGGAGGACGTGAGAAAGAGTACAAGGAGACAGTTTATTGCAACAGATGAAGCAAAATTCAGACATCACTGAACTTATTACTGCAAAGGATCTTGTACATGTTCCCAATGATCTCTGTAATTTTTAAAATATTTTAATTGGTTATTTTATTTACTTACATTTCAATGTTATCCTCCATCCCAGTTTTCCCTCTACAAATCCCCTACCCCACCCCAACCCCTGCTTCTGTGAGGGTGCTCCCTCGCCCACCAGCTACTCCTACCTCACTGTCCTAGCATTCCCCTACACTGAGGCAGGCATCAAGCATATACAGCTGGACCACAGGTCCCTCCATGTGTACTCTTGGTGGTTTAGTCCCTGCGAGGTTTGGTAAATCTGGTTGTTCGATACTGTTTTCCCAATCTCTGTAACGTTAATGAAATTTATGACAGTTAACAAAGTTAGAGTAATTAACGATTTGACTTCTTTCATCCTAATGAGACATGATAAATGAATTATATTCTGAACGTATTTATTATACTTTGTCTTGTTTAGGAAGTAGATGGAATTGAGGTTTATCACTAGCAATCCAGTCCCTGAGATCTATAAAATTCCGGTCTATTAAAAAATTTGTAAAAATCACTATTAATGTCTCTGAATTTGATAAAATAATATTAACAAACACACCTATTTGTGTATACACACACACACACACACACACACATATATATATATATATGTTATATAATTATAGAGGAATTTTAATCCAGCAACCTTCCCGCTATCCAAGGTTTCACATTCAAAGACCTTTTTAGTCTGTAATCTGACTTGAATTTAGACACCACAAACCTATAATCCCTTCTGCTGTAACACAGTCAAGCCTGCCTTTAGTACACATCTTTAATCTCTCTGGCTGAACTATAGACATGCCTGCCTTTAATGCACATCCTTAATCTCTCTGGCTGGACTACAGACATGCCTGCCTTTAGTACACAATGTTCACCTCTCTAGCTAGAATACAGACACACCCTCAGCACACATCATTAATGTGCTATAGTATCACATTATTTAACCTGAATCAATGATGGTGAAGTTACTTTGTAGAAAGGAGCAGTCATTATTAAAACTTAGATCTAATTAAGGGGAAAAGAAATAGATTTGACAGAATGAGCCAGAGATAGAATTCCCAGAACTCTTTTGAGAAGAGGCAGGTAAGAATGGTGACTCAAAAACGGTGAAGAGACAGTTGAATCATTTCAGTCAGTGCAGTTCATGCAGTGCAGACAGTTCAGTTGAATTGGGTTAAGTTCAGTTCAGAGGAACGGAACAGTTTTACAGAGACAGGTTTCAAATGAATAAATGACAGGTAAAAAAGAGTATCTGGAAAGAGAGAAAGAAAGATAGAGAAAATATAAAGGAGACAGAAATGGAAAAAAGAGTGAAAGAGAAAGAATAAATCTTTTTAATATCACAGTAACTACCGCTCCTACAATCTTCTTGAGAATTAAGAGAAGTAAAGGATCATAAAAATATAACTATCACATCTTTATAAATCATGAACTTCTTAAAGGACTGGCTATTATTTAAGTATTTTCCTTATTTCTAATATCTAATAAATTAGTATCTAATATTAGTATCTAATATAGCTCTGAAATATGTACAGAACTTTGAGAAAAGAGATTATTCCTGATTACCATGTGCCAACTCAAAGGCTAAGAATATTCTTAATGGTGATAATGACTGCTGATCTAATATTCATGATATTGCTGATCCCAATGGTGGAGTTATAGAGTCTGAAGCTAGTGAATGAACGCAGGCTATGGAAGTTAGAAATGTTCTTGTGATTTCAGCACTTGGGAATAAGAAAGTGATAGGTTTATGGACAGCAGGAGATAAAATGAAACCTTGGTTTAAAAAATAGAAATAAGTAAACACAGTAAGAGAAGCATCCTCTACAACATACAGGCTGAAAATATAGATTACCACATACTCACTGTCCTTAAGATGGTCATCCGTTGAACCTTGTTAATATCTTGCACAGGTTAGAATCACTGGGGTAGGTAGAGGGAAATCAAGTGCATTTAGACATGAAAAGCCAAGAACATTTCTAAACATGTGATTGCTTAGTGTTCAGGATAACAGAAGGAGTTGACAAATTGTGCCTTTAACAGAATTGAACAATTAGATATTCTTTTGTTAGATAGACAAAAACATGTTAAAGAAATAAGACAGAAAATGTAGTCAAAAATGATAATCAAATATGTAAAATAAAACATGAAAACAAGAAAAAATCATCTGTTTTTCCAGTACAGATTAATCTGAATGCATTATGCACAATAGTAAGAGCATCACAGTAAGTCATTTTGGCAATCACGTTTCATGGGGTGAGTAAGGGATAGAGGGGTCATGAAAGAACTTCTTTGATCTTCAGAGTGCAAATGTGGATTGAAACATTCAGGCATAAAGAGACTAAGTAGCCAGCATAGAAGAGAAGCCACAGTTCCCAAAAATTGATACAATACTTCAGGTAACATTCTGAACAATGTCAGGCTTAAGCTTTCAAGAAATGATATTGTCTAAGTAATGAGCATGAAGTCAACTCTCCACACGGATGCCTCAAAAAATCAGCTGTAAAATTATTAAATGTTTATTCTTTAAAAAAATTTATGGTTTTGTTCTGATTCTAGTACCTAGTGCTTCAGGTAAATGATTGCTTTTGAAGTTCCCTAAGATCTTTTGGCCTTGATGACAGTAGATGATCTAAACTTTATTCTACACTAAAAAGAGACAAAGATTACTTCTGAGGAACAACCTTAATAAAAATAGGTTGTCTATACACAGGGAAAGAGTAATATATATGATGCTTTAAGAAATATAAAACATACATAAAATCAGATAGGAGAACTTTTTGATGTAGGAATCATGGATTAAATTTTTGCAAAGGAAAATGCTTATAAATATCTCTGAATCCTTGAGAAAAAATATGTCTGTTTACAGAGAGTTGAAGTTAGGAAACTCCCTTTGTATCTGTTCATGTTTCTAAAAGCCTTCTAAAAGATGATAGACAAACAAGAGGCTTCCTTACTTCTCTGGGTTTACTTTATATAGTCAGTTTGAAAAGTCTACAGAACCACTGTTTATTTTAGATTATATTACATTTAATTTCTAAAATATTAAAATGTAAGTTCTATACATTACCTGTATATAAATAAAGTAATTATGTTTTGTTTACTTTGTGTTATTTTTATGATAATTATCTGACAAGCCAAATATTTTTATTCTTATGCATAGTATGTCGAAGTACCCCAATTTAGTCACTCATCTTTTGACCCTGAAATCTTTGTCCATTTTGAAACTCAAGGTAAATTCAAAGATAAACACAAAAAAATCTTAAATTTCTTTGTTTGCTTCTCATTGTCTTTCTCCTTATTAAAGGTGAGTGAACTCATCTTAAATTATGAACATAGAGTTCTACTACACTTTATTCTTACAATTAACAGTCACAATTCTCCTGTTGATTTCCTACATTCACAGACAATTACTTCATACCCTACTTCATTGATTATTAACTTCTTCGTCTTAACTCACAACTGTTTGTATTAGTTTGGTAGAATGATAGTATGAAAGATTGCTACTTCTGAATTGGCTCATTAATAAACATATTGCCTTTTACATTTCCAGAGGTTTGGGGAAAAAAAAGAAGAACATGCTTAGACATCTTGTGTTGACCAGATTCTTGCAGGGAATAGTTGCTCTTTTACTGGGACATGATATAAACTAGAAAAGCAATTGCCTCCGGTCTCTCTTGTAACAACAAATCTCTACCATAGTATAGGTACTTAGCAGTATCATGTTTCTTAATATCAACCTTTTCTATGATAATATTAAAGCATGCACATTATGAGTGATATAAATATTTGAAGTCTGCTATTAGGAGTATAGGGTACAGTATATACTGTGATTAATATGTATGAAGGTATATTATAACTAAATATTTCTTTTTAATTTATTTATATTTTTACTTATTCATTTTACATCCTACTCACTGCCCACCTCCCAGTCACACCTCCTTACAATTCTTCGCGGTTATCCCCTCACCTTTTTCTCTGAGAGGTTGAGAGCCCTCCTGAGTATCTCCCTGCCCTGCTACATCATGTCTCTTTAAGTCTACCTCTCTGAGGCCAGGTAAGGAATCCCAGCTAGAAGAACATATCCCATAGACAAGTAAAAGCTTTTGGGATAGCTCTGTTCTACTTGTTCTGGACAAACATGCAGACCAAGCTTCTTATCTGTTACCTATGTAGAGGGAGGCTAAGGTCCAGGCCCTATGTGTTATTTGGTTAGTGGTTCAATTTCTGAGAGCCTCAAGGGTCCAGGTTAGTTGACTTAGTTGATCTTCCTGTGGAGATTCCCTTAGGGGCTGCAATCCTTCCTTCTATTCTTTCATAGGAGTCCCTAATCTTCGTTTACTATTTGGCTATAAGTGTCTGCATGTGTCTGAGCCAGCTGTTGGATAAAGCCTTTCAGAGGACAACTGCTCCTGTCTGTAAGCCTAACAGGAGTTTCATTAATAGTGGTAGGGATTGGTTCTGGCCCATGAGATTGGTCTCAAGTTAGGCTGGTTATTTGTTGTCCATTCCTTCAATCCCTGCTCAATCCACAATCCTGGCACTTCTTGTAGATAGGATACATTATGGATAGAAAATTGTGTGCATGCATTGGTATCCCAAATGCTCCTGCAGAGTCCCTGTCTGGCCATAGGAGGCAGACTTCCTAGCTAAGAATCCCTCCTTTGATTCTTTTTCCCTCCCCTATTTCAGCTCTCCATTTCTTCTTGGAAATGTCACCTACCTTTCCCAACACCCCAACATAAGTCACAGACTTCCATTCATTCTCATGGTCTACCAAGTATCGCCTCCAACCCTCCCATAACTGACTTTGAATCCCCCAACTTCCCTCCTTATACCCTCTCCTAAAGAGTTCCTCAATTTGCCTTTCAAAACTATTCCATTCCCCCTTCTAAGTGATACTCAAATGTCCTTCCTTTTGCCTCTTTCCATCTAGTATTTTTGGGCCTTTGGAGTGTAGCATGGGAATCCTATATTTTATGGTTAATATCCACTTGTATGTCAATATATACCATACATGCTCTTACGCATGTATATGTATGTTACCTGCCTTTTTACTCTTGGTGCTTTTAATATTCTTTCTTTGTTTTGTAGATTTTCATTTTTTGATTATTATGACAGAAAGCCTTTCTTTTAGAGTCCAGTCTAATTAGTGTTCTATGGGTTTCTAGTATGTTCATAGTCATCTCTTTCTTTAGGTTGGGAAAGTTTCCTTCTATGATTTTGTTGAAAATACTTTCTTGGCCTTAAATCTGGGACTCTACATTCTTTTATTGCTATTATTCTTAAGTTAGGTATTTTCATGTTATGCCAGATTTCCTAGGTTATTTTTGTCAGGAATATTTTCAGTTTTAACATTTTGACCGATAAATCAATATTTTCTATTACATCATTTGTACTTGAGATTCTTTCTTCCATCCGCTATTTTCGGTTGGTGATGGTAGCATCTACTGTTCCTGTTCACTTCCCTAGATTTTCCATCTCAAGGATTCCCTTTGTGTTGCTTTTATTGCTTCTCTTTCTATTTTCAGGTCTACTCCAGTTTTATTTATTTCTCTCACATGTTTGGTTATATATTTTATATAACTTTAATGGATATATTTATTTCCTTTTTAAATTCCTCCATGTGTCTAATTGTATTTTCCTCTAATTCTTTATGGGATTTATTCATTTCCTTTTTAAAGGCCTCTATAATCTTTATAAAATTGAATTTAAGGACATTTTCTTGTGTTTGGATTCTGTTCTGTTATCCAGAGTTTGCTATAGTGGGGTAGTTGTACTTGGAAGGTTTTATATTGCCCTGGCTTTTGTTGATTTTGTTCTTTCTGGGACCTTTAGCTATCTGGATTGCTGTGGTGCCTGGATGTTCTAATAAGTATCTAGTAGGATGCTGTAGCTATTGGGTGGGGGATTATCCTCTGCTGTACTCGTGTGGCAGGCATTGGAATGGTATCCTTGGATGGTATGGTTCAGGGTCTGAAGGTTTGTATGGTACATCAACAGATCTGATGAGAGTAGGAGAGTTGGTGTGAAAGGAAATGGAGGTCTGCCTGGGATAGCATGCTACTGAAGGCAGTTCAAGCTTGCTCCATAGGACTCAGTTAGAGGGGAAGATGGATGGGTGAAGGGAAGCTTACTTGTGTTGTTCAGGCTTAGCACCTTCTATGAAGTTGGGAGGGGAAGTGGAGGGGAAATTGAGATATGTCTGTGATAGCAGGCTGCTCGTGGTAAGTAAATAAATAGAGCATTGTCCTACTACCATGAATCAATCAATCAGCAAGTCAGTCAACCCTTTATTTTATCCACATATCTGTTCCTTGGCTTAACTCATTTTTTTTTACTAAATAAGTGAATGTTATTTAAATCAAGTTGAAAGTAGTTATTTTGCTCTCTAAAGCTTTATGAAAAAATAAGTATGTGTCTCAATCTTTAGAACATTTACATTTTCTCTTGTAAACATGGTTGTAATTTGTTCATCCTAACTTGAAGAGTCAAAAACTCTGCTGCAAACCATCAGGGAAGACTGCCTTAGGGAACGGCATGAGACATCCGTGTCCTTCTCTAACCCATCCTGCCAAATGGACTTGAGTTTCTGCCACCATTTCTCTTCCTCTCAGTTTCCTGTTCTACAGATACTAGCAGAGCAAAGCACTTGGCTTCACTCTCTTAGACATTTTCAATATTTATACTTGACTCATACATTTATTACAGAGCTTCTTGTGCAGTGGTATAGTTTAGTTAATTATTTACTCATTTGCCTTTTCTCTTAGAGAAAAGATTACTAAAAGACAATCTAAGTACCTGCATCTACAGCACAGTGCCAGAATGTTTTATGAGGAGCTTTGGTATTTTACATTTAGTTAATTACATCTTTCTAAAAAGGAATCTGTGACAGTTTCCCTGTGTTCACAGATACACATCACCTATCGTATAACATGGAAGCTAACATATAACATGTTTTATTTCTTTCTCTTTAATATATTCTTTCCTCATGCAGTATATCATGACTAGTCTCCCCTCCCTTAATCCACTTTTCCCAGTCTCCTATCACCAACACCCTCCTCCAAATCCACTGCTCCTGAGATTTTCTTCAGATGAGAGTAGCCATCCCAGAAATATCAACTGAACATATTGACATCAGTTTTTCTTTAATATAAGTAACATTTTATTTACATCCTTAGAGATTAAAACATGATTTTCAGTACTTTGCAACTTGTTGATCATTCACCTATGACCATCAGAAAATACATAATTATCTTATGATACATATCTGTAACAAAATTACAGATGTGAAGTAGCAATAAAAATAAATTATACCTATGGGTCATAACAATGTGAGAAAATGTATTCAAGGGTTACAGCATTAAGAAGGTAGAGAACCATATGGTTAGTGGGTAAAGATCAATATATAAACCATCATAACAGTGTATCCATGGGTAAAAGTTATCATATAAAAACATTCTGTGCATGTATACATATTTTATATATGTTATATATATATTAATATATAAAATGCATTATCATATCTGCAACATTATAATTATAGTAATGAAATTAAATATTGATGTTATATAACTGGGAAAAACTTAATGACATTGGTATATGATATATGGCTATTGTAGGTATATTTAAATATTCCCACATATATTACAACTCAGCCTCACTTTCCTTTTCTTATTCCTCCCATTATGTTTTTCTGTACAGCCTCTTTCCATCACATCCATTCTTCCTCCATTTTCCTTCAGAAAATGGATGGCTTCCTAGGGATATAAATTGAGCATGGCATAACAATTTATAATAACACTCGGTGCATATGCTCATATTAAGGCTAGCCAAAAAAAACTCAATAGGAGGAAAGGGATCCCAAAAGCAGGAAAGGAGTCAGACACAGCCCCTCTTCCCACTGTTAGAAGTCCCGTAAGAATAACAAGCTATAAAACCACAATGTATATGCAGAGGTCCTAGCTTGGATGTATATAGGCTACCTGATTATAGCCTCAGTCTCTGTAAGCTCCTATGAGCACTGGTTATTTAATCCCATGGAACATGTTCTTGTAATATCTTTGATCACTCTGGCTCCTACATTCCTTCTTCCTGTAGTTTCAAGGGATTCCTGAGTTCCAAATAACCTTTGGCTGTGTGTGTCTGCATCTGCTTTCTTCAGTTGATGGATAGAGCTTCTCTGATGATGGTTCTACTAGTTTCTAGTCTGTGAGTATAGCACAATATAATTAGGAATCCTTTAACTGAATTTTGGTCCAGTTGTGTTTGGACCTACCTTAGGTATCTGGGCTATCCAGCTTTTTGTTCCTGGTACTCCAGGCAATGGCCAGCATGGGCTTCTTCCCTGACATGGGCCAAAAGTTAGACCAGTCACTGGTTGGCCACTCCCTTAAGTTCTTTTACCCCATCACATATTATTGGCAGGACAAATTGTAGGTCAATAATCTTGTGATAGGATCAATGTCCAAATCATTCTAATTGAAGTTTTGCCTTGTTATGGAAGATGTCCTGTTCAGATTCTGTACCCTATTACTAGGAGTATTAGCTAGGGTCACTCTTGATGAGTCCAGTTAGTTTCCACTGCACTAGGTTTTATATTGCTCCCTAAATGCCCACCATTGATTCCAGTGTCTCTCCCACCGCATTCTCCCTCCATCCCACCCCTACCTGATTCCTCCTATTTCCATCCGGACTGACTCCCAACCCACCTATGAAATCTGTTCTGTTTCTCCTTCTCAGGGATTTGGGATATTATAATGTTAGATAAAACATATTTGAAGATATATACTTTGACACATGAGAAAGATTCCCAACAAACCACGGTCTTGTGACACAGATGTGTTCAACTCTTCTACATCCTGTCTTTCTTCTACACTCCTTATGTACATATGGAAAGATGGCAACACATTTTCTTATGCAGATGGAGAAGAATATTCATATAGGACAGGTGTCATTATATCATAGAGATGGTTCAAGTAAAAGGTGGTGTTTGTGAGGTGGGCTTCTAGCTAACACTGTGGGTGTCTGAGTGAGTTCCCAGTAGTTTCTGTGTGAATGAATTTTTGGATCCCAAGATATCATAGTCTGCAAGAAAACATCTGATTGATATTCTAGGTCTTCAATTCTATTCCATTGATCTACCTGCCTGTGTACCAATATTGTGCATATTTTATCATGCTTGCTCTGTGATATAGCTTGAGGTCAGGAACGATGATTACAGTAGAAGCTCTTTTATTGTTGAGAACAGTTTTCATTATCATGGGTTTTATGTTATTCCAAATGAATTTTCATATTGCTCCTTCTAACTCTATGAAAAATTAGGTTGGAAATTTGATGGAGATTGTATTGAATCTGTATATTACTTTTGGGAAAGTGGCAATATTTACTATATTAACCTACCAATCCATGAGCATAAAGGAACTTTCTGTCTTCTGAGATCTTCTTTGATTTCTTTCTTCAGAGAGTGGAGTTATTGTCATGCAGATTCTTCACTCGTTTATTTAGACTCACACAAAGGTTGTTTTTATATTATTTGTGACTATTGTGCAGGGTGTCATTTCCCCAATTTCTTTCTCAGTCTGTTTATCCTTTGAGTAGAGAAACTCACTTGTTAGTGTTATTTTTATATCCAGCCACTTTCCTGAAGTTGTTTATCAGGATTAGTAGTTCTCTGATCAAACTTTTGGGGTCACTTAAGTATACCATCATAACATCTTCAAATAGTGATATTTTGACTTCTTCCTTTCCAATTTGTATCCCTTTGAATGCCTTTCCCTGTCTGATAGCTCTGGTTAGGACTTAAGAGTACTATATTGAATAAGTAGGGAGAAAGTGGGCAGCCTTGTTTAGTCCCTGATTTTAACGGGATTGCTTCAAGTTTCTCTCCATTAAGTTTAATGTTGGCTACTCATTTGATGTATAGTGCTTTTACTAAAGGTATGGGTATTGAATTCCTGATATTTCCAGTACTTTTTTCCTGAAGGGGTTTTGAATTTTGTCAAATGCTTTCTCAGCATCTAATGAAGTGTTCATTTTTTTCCTTTGAATTTGTTTATACAGGGGATTACGTTGTTGGATGTCCATATATTGAACCATTCCTGCATCCCTGGGATGAAGTCTACTCGATCATGATAAATAATGATTTAGATGTGTTCTTGGATTTGGTTTGCAGGAATTTTATTGAGTATTTTTGTGTCAATATTCATAAGGGGTATTGGTCTGAAGTTCTTTTCTTTGTTGGGTCTTTGTGTGGTTTATGTATAAGCATAATTGTGGCTTCACAGAAACAAATGGGTATTGCTCCATCTGTTTTTATTTTGTGTAATAGTTTGGACAGTATTGGTATGAGGTCTTCTGTGAATGTCTGATAGAATTCTGCACTAAAAATATCTGGTCCTGGGTTCTTTGGGTTGGGAGACTTTTAATAACTGTTTCTATTTCTTTAGGATTTATGGGATTGTTTAGATGGTTTATCTGATTCTGATTTAACTTTGGTACCTGGTATTTGTCTTGAAAATTGTCCATTTCCTCCAGATTTTCCAGTTTTGTTGAATATAGGCTTTTGTAGTAGAATCTGATGATTTTTTAAAATTTCCTCAGATTCTATTGTCTCCCTTTTCATTCTGATTTTGTTAATTTGGATACACTCTTTGTGTCCTGTGATTAGTCTAGCTAAGGCTTTATCTATCTTGTTGATTTTCTCAAAGAACCATCTCCTGATTTTGTTGAATTTTTGCATATTCCTTTTTTTTGTACTTTTTGAACTCAGCCATGAGTTTGATTATTTCCTACATTCTACTACTCTTGGGTGTATTTGCTTCTTCTTTTTTTGTTTTCTAGAGCTTTTAGGTTTGCTGTCAAGCTGCTAATATATGTGCCCTCTTGATTCTTTTTTGAGACACTCAGAGCTTTGAGTTTTCCTATTAGTACTGTTTTTATTGTGTCTCATAAGTTTGGGTATGTTGTGCCTTCATTTTCATTAAATTCTAAAAAAACCTTTAATTTCTTTATTTCTTCTTCAACCAAGTTATCATTGAGTAGAGAGTTGTTCAACTTGCATGTATATGTGAACTTTCTCCTGCTTTTGATGTTATTTAAGATCAGCCTTAGTCCATGGTGATCTGGTAGGATGAATGGAATTATTTCAATCTTCTTGTATCTGTTGAGGCTTGTTTTGTGACCAATTATATGGTCAATTTTGGAGAAGGTACTATGAGGTGCTGAGAAGAAGGTATATTACTTTGTTTTAGGATGAAATGTTCTTTAAATATCTGTGAAATCCATTTGGTTCATAATTTCTTTCAATGTCTCTATGTCTCTGTTTACTTTTTGTATCCAGGATCTGTCCTTTGATGAGAGTGGGGTGTGGAAATTTCCTACTATTATTGTGTGAGATGCAACTTGTGCTTTGAGCTTTAGTAAGGTTTCTTTATTTAATGTAGGTGCCCTTGCATTTGGAGCATAGATATTTAGGATTGAGAGTTCATCTAGGTGGATTTTTTTCTTTGATCAGTATGAAGTGTACTTCCTTACCTTTCTTGATAACTTTTTTTTGAATGTCTCTTTTATTCAATATTAGAATTGCTACTTCAGCATGTTTCTTTGGGCCCTTTGCTTGGAAAATTGGTTTCCAGTATTTTACTCTGATGTAGTGTCTGTCTTTTTCTTTGAGGTGTGTTTCTTGAATGCAGCAAAATGCTGGGTTCTCTTTACATGTCTAGTCTCTTAGTCTATGTCTTTATAGGGGAATTGAATCCATTGATGTTAAGATAAATTAAATAATAGTGATTGCTGATTCCTGTTATTTTGTTGTTAGAGGTGGATTTATGTTTGTCTATCTCTCTTCTTTTGGTTTTCTTGCAAGAGATTATTTTCTGCTTTTTCTAGGGTATAATTTCCCTCCTTGTGCTTGAGTTTTCCAATTATCCTTTGTATGGATGGAATCATAGAAATATGTTGTGTAAATTTGGTTTTGTCATGTAATATCTTGGTTTCTCAATCTATGTATGTTGACCATTTTGCTGGATATAGTAGCCAGGACTGGCATTTATGTTCTCTTAGGATCTGTCCCTAAGATATCCATGCAGAATCTTCTGGCTTTCATAGTGTCTGGTGAGAAGTCTGGTGTAATTCTTATAGTTCTGCCTTTATATGTTACTTGACATTTTTCCCGTACTGCTTTTAATATTCTTTCTTTGTTTTGTGCATTTGGTGTTTTGACTATTACATGACAGGAGGAATTTCTTTTCTAGTCCAATCTATTTGGAGTTCTGTAGGCTTCTTGTATGTTTATGGGCATCACTTTCTTTAGGTTAGGGAAGTTTTCTTCTATGATTTTGTTGAAGATATTTACTGGCCCTTTAGTTGGGAGTCTTCACTCTCTTCTATACCTATTATCCTTAGGTTTGATCTTCTCATTGTGTCCTGAATTTCCTGGATGTTTGGGCTAGGAAATTTTTGCATTATACATTATCTTTGATGGTTGTGTCAATGTTTTCTATGGTATCTTCTTCCCCTGAGATTCTCTCTTCTATATCTTGTATTCTGTTGGTGATGCTTGCATCTATGACTCCTGATTTCTTTCCTAGGTTTTCTATCTCCAAGGTTGTCTCCCTTTTTGCTTTTCTTATTGTTTCTATTTCCATTTTTAAATCCTGGATGGTTTTGCTCAATTCCTTTACCTGTTTGGTTGTGTTTTTTCTGTAATTCTTTTAGGGATTTTTATGTTTCCTCTTTAAGGGCTTCTACTTGTTTACTTGTATTGCTCTGTGTTTCTTTAAGGGAGTTATTTGTGTCCTTCTTATGTCCTTTATCATCAGAGTGCTAATATCCAAAACAAAAGATTCCTGTTGCTGACTGCTCCTATATTCCTGTATCCACAAGCCACTATGCAGATTCCTCTTGGGCCAGCAATATGAGCAGAAGTGGGCAGAAGTGGTGGTATCTCCTGAAATCTCATGATTGTCCACACTTCTGGGAGATTATCTCTCTCCCCCATGGGATTTGAGTCAGCTTATTACTTCTTATAACTAACGTATTTACAGTGAAATATATGTGGATTTTTTTAAATAAACATACCTTATCTCTCCATTACTTTCTAAATCATATTGGTAAGATTTATTTGGGTTGGGGGTTGGTGAACTTAGCCTCATTTTCTTAGTTCATAAATAAATTTTAATAAAGACAGAAAAATCTTTGTTCAATAAGATAAGCAATGGTGGAGAATAAAATATGAAAGAGATTTTTTAAAATGCACAGGAGAAAAAGGTATATATACAAATTACTTACTTTCACATTTGCCAACGGAAAATATTTTGCCATGTATAAAATAGCATAAATCATGGGTGTATTATTGAACCGGGTACAGTCCATTAGTACAAGGAAGTCATATCAGCAGGAGCAGACACTATTTAGCTACATGGCATCTATAGTTAGAAAAAGAGAGGTGTGGAAGCTGGTGTTCAACACGATTTTGCTTTATATTCAGTTCGGAAAACCATTCCATGGAATGGTGATTCCAACTTTCATAGAAAGCTTTTACACCATAACTACGCACTTTCTTATCTAGTGACCAGGGAAATTCAACTCACTAATTTTACAGACTTAAATATAAACTTTTCATGCATATATTTCATAATAATTTATGTGATTGGGTATCATTTAAAGCATTTTTAATGCAGAAGCTAGGGGGTTATATAATTCAGATACTATAATTAGCTGACTCTGAAATTATTTTTAAACTATGGAGAAGTGGTCTTTTATCTATAAGACAATGCAAAAATAAAAATTCTGTAGATTTTTTAATTCTACCTTTAAAATATTTGACAACACCAAGTATTTTATGATTACCTTACTTAAATTAAGGTATAAGATTACATGTATTTAAAGAACATGGTCATTATAACTGTGGATTTTACTGACTGTTAAGAGTCCTTATAGCCTCTTGAATATAACAAAGACTTTTAACTTAGGGTTTTGTTTATAAAGAAAATTATCAAGTTTCTATCTGTAACTTTACATAACTGCATCCCTTTTCTATAACTGCCAATTTATATATATATCCTAGAACCTCATGTGCCAGTGTTGATATATATCGAAGTTGAGAATATATGGGCCCTTAAAGCTATGCTATACACAACACTTTTCTAGATGCCAAAAAAATGATGAAAATTTTTCATTATTATTATCAGTAAGTCCAAATACTTAATGGAGCTAGACAAAAAGTATGAGCTGTCATTTCCATCTGTGAAATCAATATTTCATTACGAGTTGCTGTTCACAAGAATACTCATATTCAACTCCCTTAATAAAAACCTAATTACTATATTGTAACAACTACATCATCATGGAAGGGCATTTTAGTCATGAATTCTGAGCAAAAACACATGGGGACACTTACTCTATTTTCTCAAATCCGATATTCTATTCCTAATGTGTTCTCACCTACAAAAATAATACAAGATTTCTTAAGATCATCACAAGGCTAATCAGAGTAGCCTGATCAGCTCCAAGGCATACAACAGTAAATTACACTTTTGTTTGATTAATAGAACATATCTACTTTTATATGTCTAATCATTTGAAAGAATAACTTCTTTATGACTCTTGATATATCTTTATATAGAGATGGCAGCATTAAATGTGAAATTCACCTGAACAGAACTACATGGCTGTAGATTGCTGTTTCCACAGACAAAATGGTCCATTGTCCTTGAATGATCTAGTCTTTCTCATTTCAGGACTTTTCTCTGTTATGGCACAGGCCGAGTTCCACAAGATAATGGGCCACTAGAAGACTAATTTTACCCTTCATGTCTTCTATTTGTAGTGGATCCTGTACTTTCAGAAATTGAAGATTCCACTGCTAGAAGAGACAATGTAGCATTTAAAATCACAAGGGCCAAGAAGAACTTCATAGAGAGGAGAGACTTTGGAAAGAGGCCTGCTCCTCTGAGAGCCACTCCACTGGCTTAAAGCCCAAGTCATTGTGATCTTTCTTGTGTATTTGATGGATAGTAAAAATTACAGGGCATCACTGTGCTCTGCAAGTCAGAAGCAAAGTATATAAACCTAGAAGGTAAAATTTAATTCAGTGTTTACTCCACTATAGCTAAAATTATGTATATTAGCCCTAGTCTCCAAACTAGACAATGTAGCACAAAAATGATAATTCATGAACATAAAAGCCAGAAGTAAACAACAGCAAAGAAGTGTGGAATATGGATTTAAACTATTTTAAATTTCCTGGGAAAATATCACATAATTTATAATGAAGTAAAACTGGAAGTTCATACCTTGTAACTTAAAATTTAGAGTAAAAGCAATAACCAAATTTCTGTTGATTAAGAAATAAACCAAGTTTAAAAAGAGTGATAATCATCATCCCCCTGCCCTCCTTCTCTCTCTGCCTCTCCCTCTCCTTCTCCCTCTCTATCTTTCTCTCTCGCCTTTCTTTCCTTTCTTCATTTCTCTCTTTCTTCTTTTCTTTTTTGTTCTTTTTGTGAAGCAGGTGATTTACTGAGGTTATTTTGGTTCCTTATAGGAGTATGGTGAGA